>NC_068571.1:27150572-27452078 GCF_025698545.1 Gossypium raimondii | reverse complement strand
TACCAAATGGCAAATAAGTGCATGAAAAACATATATGTTTGTTTGAATTATAAGTTGTTAGATTGTTAAGATTTAGTTAATTAATTCCATGAACTGAGACACTTAGGGATGTCCTAAGGGATTCTTTGGTCATCACTAGTTCCAAAAGTCTGACTATGTGTAAATTCCCTAGTACCTAATTTTGAGCCTAATTCCATTTTCTTGATGAATCTTGAATGCAACCATGAACCTAATGCATAACCTATTGATCATTTTTCTTTGTGGTCCCAAAATGAACTTAGACATCAGACCATTAATATTGATGGTTAGGTAGATACATCACGGAGGTTTCAAAATGAAAATAATTGAGAGTGAAAACTAAGTGATAGTATAGTATATTGAGTATAAGACTCTTGCAAAGTTGTGTTTTAATGGAAAAAAATAAAGTGAAGAAAAATTTTGTGAAGGTTAAAAGCCAAGTGAGAAAATCTCGAACGAATAAAAGCAAAGTGAGTAGAAAAATAAAAAAATAAAAAAATAAAGAAAAATACTCATTTTTGCACAAAAAACTCGCTAAGATGGTTGTACTAAAAAATACTATACTATACGTTAGGAAATGGAGAGAAAAGGAAGGCGAGTGAAGTGGATATAAGGTGGTGAGCTAAGTGATATAATTGGGGTAAATATAATGTGCCAATCTATTTTTGTGCTTAAACCATTTTGTAGAGTCAATTCTTCAATTTCGAACCAACCTAAGTCGTAGAACGTTACAAGCTGAAAAGTCCTATGTGACATGAGTGATACGACTCATGGTTGAAAATTAAACTAAATATTGACATCTCTGACCACTTATATTATTCGAACATAAATGTATATTTGTGTACTTGTTTAGATGGGATAATATTCTTAACATTTTTGAGTTTGTTTACTTTGTAACATAGTGAACTAACATGTTTGATATTGAAAATAGAGAGTCAATTACATATCGTGCTAGAGTTACATGTTTTGTCATATTGTCTTGTTCATAATGTTCCAAACCAATCTCGTGTATGAAACATGCTCAAACACCATTTAGTGATTTTATTTTCTTATTTTTGTGTGTTTTTGTTTTATTTCTTGAGGGCAAACAAGGACTTAAGTGTGAGGGAGTTTGAACTGCTACAATTTGTTGTGGAAAATTAGATTCTTTTCGGCACTTAACGAGCTTTTTTTCTATTCATTTATATTTATTTATTGCATATTCAATTTTGTTAGCTTGGATCTAGTTTATTTCAAAATAAGCATTTTTACGCATTTTCTAGTATTAAATAGTATATTGTGTTAATTAGAATTAAAGTGTATCAAAGGTTGTGTGGGCACCAAGCAACATTAGCCTATATAAGTCACCTTATAGTCTCTTGAGACGGGGGTTAGACTTTGTTGGGCGTTAGACCTAGTTTGGCAGACAGATTTATTTTACTTTAGCTTTATTTTTAAGATCGCTTAATCGAAACTTTTCTATTTTGATGTGAAGACGATTGCGAGTAGAGATTGTTCCGGAATCGCGCTTCAATTATTTATCAATGAGCATTCTCTTTTTCTTTACTCTTTTATTCCATTATTTATCTTTCGTTAACCTGATCAAGTAATGTTTATATGACTATTGGAATAAAGTATTGTGCTTATTTTATATCTTGCATGTTTCGGTTATGGATATGGTTTATTAATTAAGTAATTGTTTATCTAAAATTGAGTGTTTATTCAAGAGTACTTAGTATATTAGGGAGCAACTCGACTAATAGAATATCGAGACAAGTGAGACCAAGAGGGTATCCTATCGAGTATAGCTTATGCCAAGTGGTGAGACCGAAAGGGTATCCATATGCTTAGGAAGAGACCGAGAGGGTGATTTAGGTGGTAATCCTTACTGAAGATAAGATCGAGAGGGTATTCTTAGCTAAAAGGGGTAAACAACTCAATTAAGGGTAATTAATGACTTAATTGATAATTAGGGATTTAATTGATTAGAGGCTGAGAGCTAGTATTGTTGACACTAGGAATAGGAAATTCCATTAGGTGAATTTAGGGTAATTAATTTAATTAGTTTAATTAATCTTTTAATTTTGATTCAAAATACTAATTCGTGACTCAATTAGATTAGTACTTATTTTCTGTAATTAATTTAATAATAAATTTCTCCAACCTGCAATCCATTGGGTACGATCCTTGGAATAATTACCGATTTTCCATTGTAACACAAACTTATATTACAATTTGACATGTTCACTTGTACATGTCGCGCTTAATATTTATATATTTATTTGCATGATTTTAACTCTAAACGTTCTCATGTTTGGAAGTAAACAATGTCAGCAATAGCATAAGCGATACTCCAATATTTGACCTCGACAGTTGACTTGGAGACAACTTGCTCCTTTTAGTACACCATGACACTGGATTCCCTCCAAAAAACAAGCCTAATACCTAGTGGTTGAAAGAAAATCAACAAGATCATATATCCAATACGCATCAACGAACCCCATAAATAAAAGATAAGAAGTTAGTTTAAACAAGAAACCAAAGTTAAGAGTGTCCTTGAGATAGCACAAAATACACTTAACAGCCTTAAAATGCAAATCCAAGGGACGTTGAATAAACTAACAAATTTTATTAATTGAGAATGCAATCTTAGGCCTAATGATAACAATGTACTAGATTTCACCAGCTATACTACAATAAAGTTACTCATCTTCAGTCGAGAGAGGACTACCAATACTTGTTGACCAATTTGAAGAACTGATCATGGGTGTTGGAGAACCATCGACATTAACCATATGGCACATCAGAAAAATTTCTATAACATATTTCATTTGGTTTAAAAATGGACCAACCTTGGTGTTTTGAAATTCAATGCCTAAAAAAAATTCAAGAATCCTAAATCTTATAAAGAAAGATACTACATGTCAAAGTAATTTTCACAAATAAAAAAATGTTGGCTTTAGACAAAACAAACCCTTAAAATGGTATAAACTTATTGAGTTTGTCAATCCAGGCTCTAAGAGCATGTTTGAGACCATACAATGTCATTTGCATAGCGTTTGACCTTGAATATCCATTTAACAATATGCAGGTAATGAAACTAAATACCACGTATCATTTTTAAGTAGCGTGTCATACTCTTGTTGTGTTGCTTGAGTCCACTCAGGACTTTACAATCTTTGCTGAGTTGGAGAATCGTTCTTTGATGCTAGGACTACTTCACGAATTCCTGAGGATAACCTAAACCTGTGCACGGAGAAAATAAATCGTATGTTGAGAAATAGGGCTCAGTGGTACATTTATGATTCAAGATATATTTGCACAAGCACTAACAATATGTTTCAAGGTAAAACATGAATATATGTGCACTTAATATCTAACCAAACCATTTTCCAAGATGTCAACCATTTTTCATCATCAATGTATGTGTAAGCATGCTAAGACATCAACAACCAAACTATCCAACAATACACATAAATGACCAATTTTAACTATAACCCCCTCCACTCGACCTAATGAACCAGATTTGAATATTGAGTGTTACGTCCTATAACAGATGTAACTTAAGCTTTATGCTTTTGTAAAATTTCTAACTATGAATGTGACAGAGTCTCTTATGGGTGTATATTGTATGATTACATTTACAATTCATGATAATAAAATTTTAATTAATTTCTATTTTATCTTTCAGCTTACATTCACATATTGAAATACTACTTAATAAACTTATGCTCTAACTTGAACATGCAACTTAACTTCCTCTGTATGCATAATAGCCTATCAAGTCGCTTCCTTTTAGCGTAGCCCAGGCGTCATCCCTCCTAGCGTATACTTCTTTGTAACCTGAAACATGAAATAACCTTCGTAAGTTCATAAAAACTTGGTGAGTTAAAACTTAAATACCTAATTCATTATATCAAAGAGTGATAGATGCTTCACATGTCCTTCATGTGTCTTTTGACTTTTCATTATTTCTTATAGTGGTTACTTCACTAAGATTCCCTTTAATAGACTGAAATTACTCTTTTCTATTTTAGACCTTTATCTTCCTCTCAGTGTCTTTAAAGACTTATCTTCCTTTCATATTCATTAAGCTTTCTCTCTACTAGGCTCCAGATTTGAGATCTAAACACAAATGATTGTTTCTTTCCTTTGAGCGTATTATACTTACAACCCCATCACTTTTTCTGTCCCTTATTAAAATCTTATCTTTACATAGTCCCCAACCATTTCGTTTTCCCTTATTAGTAGACTTAAAATCTTAATTCATACGTCATGATTTTAACACTACCTTTGGGCGAGGTAGACTATGCCCATTACTTCACATAGAGTTCGATCAGATCTTCCTTACTTCAGGGTACTACCTATACATGCTTATAACACATATCCCAGATTTGCCACCTATTCTGCCAATACATTTACATACAATGCCTTTCTTTTAGAGTTCATTGGATACTTAATTCTTTCTAGTTATCCCATGCGTTATCTCTTACACTTACCATACCTTCAGAGTCATATATTTACTTTGCCTTCAAAGGACCATTCATGCCATTCTTTTTTAATTTCTTACACTCTATTCATTCAGAATTTTGTTGTGAGGGAATTCCCTTATTTAAATAGTCGCAAAGGCTTTCTTTGTAATCACCACAAGGGCTTTCCTTTATAGAGTTACCACCAAAGCATCCTATCCTTAGGTTGCGCCATGAAGGCGATATAGCCATGAAGGCTTCCTTTATGGAGATTGCCATAAAGGCTTTCTTGTTTAGAGTTCACCACATAGGCTTTCCTTTGACAGATATTGCCACAAAGGATTTTCCTTTCAGATATCTGCCACAAAGTCATTCTTTGAGAGGTTTGCCACAAAGGCTACCTTTTAATAGGTTTGCCACAAAGGCTTACCTTTCTAGAGTTTTACCACAAGGGTTGTACTTGAACAGGTTTGCCACAAAGGCTTACCTTTGTAGAGTTTTTCCACAAAGGTGTCCTTAAATAGAGATTGCTACAAAGGCATTCTTCTCTTGGTGATTTAGGCGATAGGGGTTTACCTAGACTCACACTTAATGAGGTTTGTCCCTCATCGTCTTGGGACGCATGGAGAACCAGCTTAGGGAATAATCTTCCTTAAAATTTTCCATATGATTCTATAACCTACTAGTTACAGTCTTACATGAAATGATTTTTTTTCCACATGATACTATAACCTACTAGTTATGGTCTTACACGATATGGCATTCTTCTCATATGATACATAACTCACCAATTATGGTCTTACACAATATGATTTTATTCAGCTCCATGGCCATGGATTTGTTCTTTCAAAGATTCATGGTTTTAGTCCCAACGGACCCTTTTGACATCTCCAGACACAAGCACAAACTTTTTATTCTTAGATCCATCTTTCATGAACTCATCATATCTTGACCTACTCATAACAGACACATCTAGTCCTTTTAAACACATTAACACATTTCCATTATCTAGACACAAGCATCCTTTAACCTTAAAATTCATGTTTCATACTTTGACCATGAAACTTCATGTTATCCATACATGCAAGTCCATAAATCTTTATGTTCCTCATCAGAATCATCACATAATATTTTACTGGTTCTATTTCACGATTTGGTTACTTTGTATAGAAGTTTCTATAAGGCATATTATGCATGCAAAAGTCAGTTTAGGGACTCACCTAATAACTGCAGAGGCAATTTAAACTTTAGATCTAACCTTTCCTTGTGGAATCGATAGTTTGAGCTCCAAATCCATCATTCAGCTAGATGCTACAACCTCATCTGCCTTGGTAAACAAAGACACTTTGTTAGAACACATTCGGGTAACCTTTATCATCACTTTAAACCCTAACGTATCACTAAGCCCTATTTTTCCAAGCATACTTACAAATCTGTGTTCCTTTGTCAAGCAAAGTCATGAGACGTACCTTGATGGGAGGGAAAATTACTAACAAAAATCAGGGTTTTTGATTCATCTTATAAAGATGTTTCCATATTCATTTAGCCCTAGTTCTTAAGAAAGAAGATAACTCTCCCTAAACATAACCCGAGTGTCCTTTTAACTTAACTCAAGTCCTTATGGGAACTTGGTAAACATCACATCAATACTAAGTTGTCTTATCCAAAATCTGCCACTTCTAAGAAACTTATCTAATTACTCCCTTAGCCTTTTAACCCTTCTATTTTGCATTCGATAAATTCCTAACTAGCCCCTCATACATTGGCTAGCATGGGACCATATTGGTCGTTGGATGTACTATATCACTAGTATGGACTCATACCTTATGTAACGCCCTATAATTTGAATGTCTAACCATTGAATTCTATCGTAATTAAGTCTATGTATCTGTGGCAATGTGCTCTATGTATGTGTTTGAGGTTAGGGGTTCGCGTAATGCTTTTAAGAAGTTTTGCTACTTTATTTTAAATTAACCGCTACTCTTGAGCCATTGACTTAAGTATAATTCTGTGTGAACCTGTGTCAATGATGAGCCTAGTGGTTCAATGGTTAAGCTTCTATATTCTCTGGTCCTATGTTCAAGTATCAGTGTATGCGTTACAAATATTTTGCTAAATGCTAGAAGTCTAATTAGTGGTTAAAATAAAAAGTTAATGTATTCCTTTCTTTTTTTTTATTTTTTGTTTCTTCTTTCTATTTTTTTTTGGTTAGTGAAGTGGCTATCGAAACTAATTGAGGGTTTAAGTGTTCATTGTGTCATTGGAAGATCTCTGTGTAAATGTTGTCGTGAATTCTTACGGTTCCATGAAGTTTCTATTAATTTTTTTGTTTATGTGTAGAAATGGGGTTTCTACATTTGTTTCACTTGAAGTCTCTGTTAAGTGATCATTGATCTTTTTTCTTTAGGCAAGAATACCGAGGGAAGTGATCCTCCTCGTGCTGTTTCGAGATAGTTCTGTCTAGTTGTCGGTAAGCGTTGGTTTTAAGGGAAGTTTGCGTCAAAGTTTTGACATAATTTGTTTTGTAATTGTTCAATTTTTTCGTTTTAGTTGTTTGATTGGTTATTGAATGTTCGTTTTAGGTCTTAAGCTGTGTACGTCGTTTGAAATGAATACTTTCCTTCCGTAGGGTCCATACGAATTGAAATAGATTGTATAAATTGTTATTCTGTGATATGAGACCGAGTACTGAATATCTGTATGCTTGTTGAATGTAACAATCATTAGTAATTTTGATATATTCTATATGAGTATAAACTGTATCTGAATGGCCGTATAAGCATCCTTATTGACTATCTTCTGGAATGTGCATCTGCATTGGGTGGGAATTGTGTAAAGGAGGAAGTGTTTTATTCTGAATCAGTGGCTAAGTCATCGATAACCATAACCTGATCTGGCAGCTAGTCTGCAGTTATCGAAACGCGTCATACCGATACTATATGGTGTGTAAGGATGGATGAGGATTAAATACTCAATTTCGTGTGTTGGGTTGGTCAGAGATGGTGTATAGCAGATGAGGGTAGGAAATTTCGTCTGTTTTGATCTGTTTTATGTTTGGGAATGAGCTGACTTGTCATTTGACTGATCAGTTCTGATCTGTTAAATTAAAAAAATTATCTTTTGTATTTGATTTCGAATATGAATTTAGGACCTTATTGGTTTAACTTTAACTCTGTTTGAATATATAATTGTTTCCTTATTGAGTTATTAATTCATTTTTTCTGGTGATTGAATTACAGGTAACCCACAGACTTGATCATGTCGGCGGATTGGAAGCTCGATCACACTTTTTTATCAACTATTATCATTATTAGTTTAATTTCAGTAGTTTCCAGATATTTGACTTTCTAAATGATAATTTCCAGAGTAAATGTTATGTTTGTTAAATTTCTTTTGATTTGGAAGACTTTGAAACCAAGTTTTAGGAATTATGTTTTGAGAAATATTTGGTGTGACTCTCCAAACTTAGTCTTGTCGTCTAGGTCGGGTACGGGGTGTTACACCTTATAACCATTCCTTTCGTACTTATCACTTCTATTTCACTTATCATCGTAATCCAATGGGGAGTCCTTATTTACTTGTCTTCATGTTGTAGTCTGCCCGTTCTATACACCAAAAAGAGCTTTTTGGGTGAACACTACCTCGCCAATAGTACTTCTTTATACTATGCACCATATTTATATATATTCTTACCAGTACTGTTTGATTCCTCATACTTACCTTTCTTTAGAGTTAGCCATAATTTTTGTTCTTTCAGAATATCCTATAAATTGTACTTTCTAGAGTCCACCATGGTTTCCTTTCCTTTCATTCAGAATCCGCCAGACCAGGGCATCACTGGCGCGCTCAGAAAGTCCTTACACTTAACCTAGTCCTAACGTTGACCACTTGAAACTTACCCTTAAGCCTTACTTTTATAAACAACACTTAAATAGTTAGGACTTCGCTTGACGGGATGTTACACCAACTTGTTTGCGTTTTACAAATAATTCAATGCATATCAAGAATCAAACATACAATTATATAAATTTACCATATGCTATTAAAACTATTATTCATGATCCATGAAAATAACCTCTTTTACGTTGATTCCATACTGTTCAACTTATTTGTGGACTTTATCGACTCATTCGCATTTGTTTTGTCCCGTAGGGTTCGTTTCCATTTGTTTTACTCAATCAGAGATATAATTTTAGTATCCTAATCACATATATACGTAATTCAATCCGATAGCATCAATTGATAATGCCTTCATATCATTTACCACTTGTACATTTTGCAACCCCTATTAACCTAATTCGAACTCGGAGGGATACTCGAATTTCCAAACAACACACCAAACTGGCACCTAAGTGCATCATTAGATAAATCGAAGTAGGGTAACTGACACATAATGTGCATACTGGAATACAAAATGCATCCTAGCGCAAAAAGTACATACTGGTACTAGGAGTGTATCCTGGTACACGAAGCACATATCTAGAACACGAAGTGCATCTAGGCGTATAAGCGTATAATCTTGTACACAAACCAATCCTATGGCATTCGAACTATATTCTACACAACCCAAACAACTAATAGGGTACCAATATTCAATTCATTTACAATTTAATACATGTATCATTTTTCTCAATTATATTCACTATCACAATCCATTTTGTGATGATAAAATTTAATCCATAACACATTATATTTCATAGCAATTCATGCAACTTTACATTTTATCATCATATCACATATTCACATGTATCATTATATTCACAATCAATTATATTCAATATCACCATCCATTTACAGCCAATTTATTCATATTTTACAATTTATTCAATTGAGTCCCTAAAACTAGGACAAGCATAACTTTCAATCTAAAGCTTCGGGTTAAAATTTGATTTCACATATATTCATTAGGAACCCTCCACTCCCTATTCTTATCAAAATTTCATGGAAATTTTGCATTTTATTCAATTTGGTCCCTAATGTATGAAACTAACAATTAATCTTTACAATTTAGTCATTCTTAAACTAAGCTTAATTTCTATCAATTTCACACCTAAATCATTCAATTCTCAACAACGACAACTTTAAAAAACTTTAACAAATTAACAAATTGATACATGGACTAGCTAAATTAAGCTCACATGGTTCAATTTCCTTAAAAATCAAAGAAAAATTGCTAGGGACTTGAATATTTAGCCGATAGAAATGAAAAAATTTCTAAGGTTTTCTTAGCCTTCAAAAATGGTGGACAGTGATGAAGAAAGGAGACAAAGTTTTCATCCGCTAACTTTTCTTTTATATGTAGGTTAATTGTTAATTAATCATAGTTAATTAGTTTAATTATAGTTTATTTTACTTAATTACTAATTAATTAAGTTTAATGACATCCTTCATCATCATCCACTTTTCACTATTCCAAATTGGTTTATTTATCATTTTGGTTCTTTAGATAATTGTTATTTAAGCCCCCAGGCCTTTTTCTAATTAAAAATGGTATAATTACAAAAAATATCCTCAATGTTTAGGGTTTTTTGGTTTTGTGCCCTTGATCTTTTTTTTTGAGGCCCTCAACGTAACGATTTTTCCATAAATTAGCCCAATTTTAATGGGAAATGTCAGTTGACCGTTAGTCAAGCACTGATCAACAAAGTAGCCTATGTGGCATGCCATATAAGCACGATGTCATAGACAACGTCATCTATTTAACAAAATTCTCTTTTTCATTTTTTTTCCATCTTGTTTCTTCTCTCTTTTTCTCTTTCCCTCTTTTCTATGTCATAGATGACATCATCAACTCTCCTTTATGAAAGCCATTATCTTTTGATGTGTTTGTTTTATTTTCTTAGATAATCACTGTGAAATAATGGTAGAAAAAAAAAAGAAAGGAAAAAATTACAGAAACTATCAGAAATAGGAAAGAAATTCCTTCTCTTGGCTAACATACTCTATTTTGTTTTGTTGTTAATTCATTTTAATTTTCTGTTCTTCGCGGTGATTTTGAGGTGGGTTTTTAGGTTTTTTTTTCATCAATGGAGATTATTGTAGCTTTAGCTTTTTTTTAAAAATAGATTCCTATATAAATTATACCCAACATTTCAAAAGTCTATCTTTTTCTTTAATTTCTCTATTTGGGTTTATAAATTCTAGGTTTTTATTTTTGTTGTTGATCAGTTGCTAAAAAAGGGAGTTTTTTTATTTAAATAATAGGGATCATCTAATCTAATCATTAGGCCATGGCTGTTATTGAGAATGCTTCGAATCAAGACACGACAGCTGTAATAGTGATGTCAAACGACTAAGATCAGTCAAAGCTTTGGTCAACAACTGATTTGAGCTTACACAACAATGATCAAGGATTGTACAAGAAGATCGATGGAACCAACAGTGGTGTTGGTAAAGAAGAGCTTGGGGATAATTTCAAAAGAGATATGAGAGAGTTACGAGAATTGTTCTCTAAACTTAACCCCGTGGATGAAGTGTTTGTACCTCACTCCCTTGTTAACAATGGGCTCAATGGTAGGTTTCACACTAACAATATTTGTTTTACAAAACAACAATAACAACATCTCAAGGAATGGTAATGCTAACTGCAATAGTGGTGGTAACAACGTGAAAAGAAAAAAAAAGAATAGAAGGGAAGAAAGAAAGGGAGAAGAAGAAAGAAGATGGAAACAAAATGAAAAAAAAAGAAATTTGTTAAATAGATGACTTCATCTATGACATCGTGCTTATGTGGCATGCCACATACGTTAGTTTGTTGATCGGCACTTGACTAACACTCAACTGATGTTTCTCGTTAAAATTGGGCTGATTGGTGGAAAAATCGATACGTTGAGGGCCTCAATAAAAAAAGGATCAAGGGCACAAAACCAGAAACCCCTAAACATTGAGCGCATTTTTTGCAATTATGCCATTAAAAATTTATAGCTATTAAACATTTACACTATAGTCTTTGAGCCTTAATTAACCACATTTTTTACTAAATTGCTTAACTAAATCTTAATTTATCAATATAATAACTCCATAAATATCCCTATTTAATATTTACTGATTTGATTTGTCGAAACCATTTTTATTTTGAAAAACGGGGTCGACTTTTAAAACGAAAATGGAGCCGCCACCAATCTTTTTTTCGAGGTGTGATTGGGTCATCTTGAGATTAATCATTTTAATAAAACATTTTGATTTATTAAAATAATGATTTTGGTCTACAAAATTCGAGAAAACGGGCTCGGGAGTCGGTTACGCACGAGGAAGGATTAGCACCCTCGTAACGCCCAAAAATTGGTACCTAATTGATTAATTAACGTCCTAATGTCGAAAATTTAAAAAGATTTTAAAATACGATCCTATTTAAAAACCTGAATAAATCAAATTTGATGTTAAGAGCTCATTGTCCCGAAGTAATAAGATGTCACATCCAATAAGTTAGGACACAACATTTTAACCCTCGAAACTAAGCTTGTCTCATGCATTAAAGTTTAAATAGGATATTCGGTTATTTGGATCAAAAAAATCAAAACCCAGTAAGTTAGGGCACGATTTTCTCAAAGCTCGAAAGTACCGAATATTGCCTTATTTTTAAAAGTTCTCTTTTTTAAAATTTGGGAAAATTGACGCAATATTAGAACAAGGTGTAAAAACTTTGATAAAAAAAGGCAATATGAAAATAAAATAAACAATTTATAAAACACATAATGACAATTATTTAAATACTAGCCTCAATAATCAAAGACCAATGAATTTAAAACAAAGAGTATAAAATAAAAAAAAAGATAAGGAAAAATAAAATGTAAACAAATTTAAAAATAATGAATTTGAAAATGAATAATAAGGAAAAGAAATTTGAAATAAAAATATACAAATCAATAAATAAATTATATATAAAAAAGTAGGTAATATATGTACAAGTTTGGAATAAATAATATATAAAAATTAAAATAGGTAATATATAAAGTAATAATATATAAATGAGTTTAAAATAAATATTGTGTAATAAGGAATTTAGAACAAGTTATACACAAAACATCTTAAAAATAAATGGTATATAAAATAGATAGTATAAAAAATTTGCAATTGATAATATATGGAAAAATTTAAAGCAAATAATCAAACAATTTAAAATGGATGATTTATAACACGAGTTTTTAAAAATGAACATGTGTGACATAATATTAAAACAAATAATGTATATAATTAATGGAAGAAAATAAAAGAATGATGAAAATGGTTAAATGAATGAATAATATGTAACTAAGAAAGTTGATGGATAAATAAACGAATAAAAGTAAAATAATAATTAATGATTAAACAATTAAATGGATAAATAAAAAAGGTTAAAAAATGCTTAAGTCAGCCTAACTCTCACAATATGAAGATTCAACGAAATTCCTCCACCAAAATCCAACTCAAATGAAAGCAACTTAAAAAGAAACGAAGATGAACAAAGAACAAAATAAGAACAAGCCACAGAAAATAAGAACGCAATAGAGGGAGAAATTTGACTGAATGCTCTTAAGAATTATTATTGCTCCAAACTCAAGTCTTTCAATGAAGGGAGAGGCCTCTATTTATAGTTGAGCTTCCCCAACTCCAATGGTATAGATCAATTACATCAACGACTAATATTAAAGGGTATCTACAAATTAAATCTCTAAGATTACAAAATCATATCTTCTAAGATTGCATATCATATCTAAGATTGCATATCCTTGAAAATTATGTTTCCATATGCGTCAAGCTTGTAGATGGGCCTTCAACCTTTTCAAGTAATGGGCCATTCCGATCGGGCCAAATGATATAATTTTGGACTGGACTTGGACTTTGTTTTATTATTTTGGGTTTATTATTTTTTTTGTGATCCCGGGCTAAATTGGCCTATTACAGCTTCTCCTCTTTGCTCATTGTCGTGTAACGAGAATGGAGCAAAGACTATAAAAAGGCTAATCTTACTCGGTCTTGCTGGGTTCTAACTTCTTTAAATGCTTGTCTTCTTCAGGCAGCCTCATTCCATCCCACTGCATCTTCAGGGGCATAGGAATTAATGCTTCTATCTACTCTAATGTGATTTTTGGGAGAAGAGATTTCTAGCTTCGATCTTCTCCGCTGGAACTTCAAGGAGGTAGGAATTTGTAATTTCAACCTGCTCCACTGCAACTTTAGGGAGATAAGGCTGGTGGCTTAAATCTGCTTCCCTACTACCTCGGGAAGATAAGACTCGCCAACTTTGATTTGTTACACTACTGCTTAGAGAGACAAGATATACAATCTTTAACCTACTCCACTACTGCTTAGGGAGATAGGAATGATGGCTTAAATCTGCTTCCTACTATCTCGGGAAGATAAGATCCGTCGTCTTCGATCTGCTCCACTATTGCTTAGGGAGACAGGATCTACAATCTTCAACCTACTCCACTACTGCTCAGGGAGATAGGACTGGTGGCTTAAATCTGCTTCCCTACTACCTTGGGAAGATAAGATTCACTGTCTTTGATCTATTCCACTGCAATCTTTAGGGAAACGAGATTTACTATCTTCAGTCTGCTCCACTGCAACTTCAAGGAGATAAGACTTCACTTCAATCCGCTCCATTGCAACTTCAGGGAGATAGGATTATTGGCTTTAATCTGCTCCACTGCAACTTCAGGGAGATAAGATTTTCCATGATCTACTCTACTGCAACTTTAGAGAGAAAAGATCTGTGATTTATAGCTTTAATCTATTCCACTGCAGCTTCAGGAAAATGAGATTCGCTATCTTCAGTTTGCTCTACTGGAACTTCAGGGAGATAAGACTGGTCTCTTCAGTTCGCTCCACTGTAACTTCAGAGAGATAGGATTATTAGCTTTAATCTACTCCGCTGCAACTTCTGGGAGATAAGATTTGCCATCTTCAGTCTGCCCCACTACAACTTCAGGGGGATAAGACTTACTTTCTTCAATAAGACTTGTAACTTTAATCCGCTCCACTGTAACTTCAAGGAGATAGGATTTGTAAATTTAATCCTCTCCACTGCAACTTTAGAGAGATAGGATTATTGGCTTTAATCTGCTCCACTACAACTTTAGGGAGTTAAGATTTACCATCTTCAGTTTGCTCCACTGCAACTTCAGGGAGATAAGACTTGTAACTTTAATCCGCTCAATTGCAACTTCAGGGAGATAGGATTTATAACTTTAATCCGCTCCACTACAACTTCAGGGAGATAGGATTTGTAAATTTAATCCTCTCCACTGCAACTTTAGAGAGATAGGATTATTGGCTTTAATCTGCTCCACTACAACTTCAGGGAGTTAAGATTTACCATCTTCAGTTTGCTCCACTGCAACTTCAGGGAGATAAGACTTGTAACTTTAATCCGCTCAATTGCAACTTCAGGGAGATAGGATTTGTAACTTTAATCCGCTCCACTACAACTTCAGGGAGATAGAATTACTGGCTTTAATCTGCTCCACTTCAACTTTAGGGAGATAAGAGTTGTCATCTTCAGTCTGCTCCATTGTAACTTCAGGTAGATAAGACTTGTAACTTTAATCCGCTCCACTGCAACTTCAGGGAGATAGGATTATTGGCTTTAATCTGCTCCACTGTAACTTCAGGGAGATAGAATTATTGGCTTTAATCTGCTCCACTGCAACTTCATGGAGATAAGATTTGCCATCTTCTTCAATACATTCCACTGCAACTTCAGTGGTATAGGATTTGTGGTTTCACCGATCTATTCTCCGGGGAACATGACCTGTAGAATCCATTTTATGAACCTAATTATACCTAGTGATTAGGATGTTATGATCGGAATGAGTTAAAATTTACTAACTGGATGCTATGAATGAATGCAGAATGAGGATGATCCCCTTTTTTAATGTTTGGGTTGTCATTACTCATTGTTCGTTAAGATTTCATCACTGATGTGTTATAGAGTTATCTTGTTTGGCTGGTATTTTCCAACAAAAAACTCGAAGAAACAATCACATTCTGCTCACCAAGCTTGCCCTGTTGTAATTTCAAAGTCCTTTCCACTGTACCGTCTGGGACATAAAGTTTGTACCTCCCACTACAACTTCAAGGGAATAACATTTCGTTTCTTCCATCCATCCTACTGCCACTCAGAGGTATAAAATTTGTATCATCTTCAATCAATTTGATCTGTTACACCATTCCCTGGGTGTAATGACCAGATTTATAAGCCTGAAATTTGCATGAATGCAGAGTATCAATTTTCTTTTCCCGAGAATGATCCCCTTTTACGCTTGGGTTGACATTGCTCGTTATTTGTTGAGATGGTATCACCGACGAAATGTCTTGTCTTTTTGTTCAACCAAAAAAATCTGAAGAGATAATCATCTTTCAATATTTCCAACCCTTAGGCTTGGTGAGTTCTAAACAGTAGTCCTGTTTTAGATTCTCGTATTATTTAAAAGCTTCTAGAGTAATATGCGAAACTCCTTTTATAAAAGTATTATTAGTCCATTAATCGTTATTTCAATATAAAATACTTGAAAAAGATCATAACAATGGACAAGAAGGAAATTAATTAGGAGCATAGCTCGAAACAATTAAGTTAATCAAAGATAGCCAATGCAATAAAAAGAAATTGATTGGGGTGTATCTTGAAAAGAATAAGGTAATCAAAGATATTCAAAAATGGGTAAGATGGAAAACTAGGTGCCCTAGATATCGCAGCCTGGACTTCTCTGTACGAACTTCTTGAGGCCCATTTTGAGCTTAATATGTGTTTAGGGGATCTGGAGTACTTTGTCAATGCCCTAAGATGTAGCATACTTCCTCATCGTTAATTCAGGCATAGCAAAACTACCAAATGCCCCACTTTTGATCAAAATTTGAGTAGCCCTTTTCAGGTTTTTAACTCAAAACCCCTTTGGTCTCAAAGCGCCCTTTGCGGGTTTTCGCCTTGGCCTCTCCTCTTTTTATTTTTTTTTATTTTTTTTTATTTTTTTCTCAAGGAACCCTTTGCAGGTTTTCACCTTGGCCTCTCCCTATTTAGGTAAAATACTTCTTGACTGAATCTGAATTCACGGGATTGGGTAAGTCTTTGGCATCCATCTCGGTCAATATCAATGCTCCTCCAGAACAGGCCTTCTTTACAACATAAGGTCCTTCCTAATTTGGCATTCACTTTCCTTTAAAATCCTTTTGTATAAGAATGATATTTTTCAACATCAGGTCCCCCTCGTGGAATTATCTAGGATGAACCTCTTTGTCGTAAGCTCACATCATTTGATCATGACAGATAGCTTTTAACCCTTTTTTCTTTGATTGGGTTCAACATTCCATAAACCAATGGGCCAGGTGTTGCCCCGGCAAAGGTCCTGGTCGACGTTTGATGAGCATAGAGGGTAAATGGTAACTTCTTTATACCAATCTTTACAAGTCTCGGTCATCTTTCTCACGATCTTTGTTTTATATTTTCTTTTTTGGCTACCTATGGCGTCTGATCTTTGAACTGACTACAAACTTTTGACATTTTCCTTTTTGGTATTCTTTATCGGCGCTTGATCTCTTTTTTTTTAATTTGGAATTTAATAAATTCGACCTTGTAACATTGGCAAATGAAGCTATTTCAACCCTCTTAGTGAAGTAATCGAAGACCACGAAGATGAATCGATATTGGCTAAAAGCTTTTGACGAAATTGGCCCCATCACATCCATGCCCCACATATGGAAAAATTGTGAAGAAATGGAGGAGGCACATAGGTTTTATCTTCCTCAAATTGATATTTACAGCATAACTGATGTAATCCCCTTCTATGGTAGACCAGCAGTATTGAAACCTCGTGATTAACTTGGCTATCGTAAAACCATTAGTATGTGTCCTTCTGACACACTTATGGACCTTTTAGCCTTAACAGCATCCACAGGTCTTAGTAAGCTAGACATATCTTGATATGATCATGCGAAAACATCTTTGAAATCTTGGAATAATTTATTGACGTTTCGCTTTTTTTCGATGGTATGATAAGCTCTAATCTCTTTCTCTTCTCCTAGGCTCACTATCCATTGACTTTTGTAAGGTAGGATCTGTTTTTTCATCTTGTTCTACCATCCTTAACAAATCAAGAGATAGGTTACAATCTTAGTCATATTCAAAGTCCTGAGATCCCCCTAGACACATATCTTACTCAAAAGGATATTTTGAGTCAGTAGCAACATCGCTCATGTCATTGATATCTGAAGACCTATTGTAGGTACAAAGGCGGATTCCAAAGAAAAAATAAATCTAAGGAAAATTATTTGTATGAATGAAGAATAAAATAATATTTAAAAGAGAGTTCAAAGAACAAAAGAATCTATAAATGAAAAGAATGAAAGAATGTTTGCTCAAAAAGAGGCATTTTATTGAAATAAAGATTTTGGACACAAGCCTATTTCACAAAAGGATTCTTATTGCCTCTAGGCTTTAAAGCAACAAGTCTATTTTGAATATTACTCTAGATTATCTCTAAAAATATAGGGATCTCTTCCACAGTCTCATTGTTCAAAACACTCCCAAGTATGCAATGGCTTGGAAACTTTACTCCCCGGTTCCCTCTTCAGATACATTATTAACATTCAGATTCTCCGATATTCCCTCCTCCTTCAATTATCGCATTTACTACCTCGTCAAAGTGATTAGGTTTTGATGAAATGTCAAACTTCACAATTCCCACTTTAATGAACCTTTCGACTAACTTTTTAAACATAGTGTAGTTTTCGATTGAGTGACCCGTTCTTCCCACGTGGTACTCGCATTGGGGATTCTCATTATACCATTTTTGGAACGAAGGTTGCAGGGGTTCTGAGTATGATGGAGACAGTACATACACATCAAAAAGATTCTAATACAGCTCCTTATATGTCATCGGGATGGGTGTGAACTAGAGCCTTTTTGTATTTGGCCTCGAGTTGGATTCCTGCCTTGAAGAGCCTTGATAACTAGTGGTTACGGTCATTGGCTGACCTACAGTGACTGATTTGGAATGCCTGGTGCTCAGGTTATTCACTTCATTTTCCCTGTTTCTCGGGGTTGATCTTTTGGCACTTTCTCCTACGTCTATCTTCCCACTCCTTATCGCGTTTTTGATTATCTTGTCAAACATTACCATATCTGAAAAGCTCATGGTAGTGCTTCCCAACATGTGGTTGATGAACGGGGCTTTCAGAGTATTGATGAAAAGCATTGTCATTTCTTTCTCCAAAAGTGGTGGCTGGACTTGTGTTACTACCTTTCTCCATCTTTGGGCATATTTCCTGAAGCTCTCACTTTGCTTCTTTTCCATATTCTGTAAAGTAATTTTGTCTGGTGTCATGTTTGTTACATGATTATACTGCTTCATAAAAGCTTGTGCTAAGTATTTCCATGAATTGATTTTGGCAAGGCTCAATTGGTTGTACCATTTTGCTGCTGACCCGATCATACTATCTTGGAAGCAATGTATAAATAACTGGTCATTATTAACATATCCTGTTATCCTTCGACAGAACATCGTGATGTGAGCTTCAGGACAACTAGTCCCGTTGTACTTTTCGAACTTTGGAGTTTTGAACTTTAGCGGGAGTACTAGATCTGGGACCAGGCTCAAGTCCTTAGCGTCAACCCCGCAATGGTAGTCAGCATTTTCCATTGCTTTAAATTTCTCTTCCAGCCATCTGCATCGGTTCTTAAGTTGTTTCGGTAGATCTACCCTTGCCTTTTCCATTTCTGCCACCTCATTGAGATTAGAGACAACGAGATTAGTTGGATTATTCCCCAGATTAGAAACTGAGCGCATCAGGTAGTTTATTGGTACAGAGGTACCAGCCTGATATTGTTGATGCCTGATCATAACAGATGGTCCTCGTGGGTACACTTTGGGTTGTATCTGAGCATTTATCGGGGTAAAACCCAGAGGTTCGTCATTATCATCTCCAGAATTGACCATAGTGCTTTCCCTTTTTCTAGCCCCCGGTTAACAATTGGGTCAATTGATCCATCATATTCTTTTGGGACTCTAACATATGGTCCCTCATATCTTGCTGAATTTTGATCAATTGCTCCTGCATTTGCATTTGCAATTGGTCTTGCATTTCTCTTTGAATATGTTCTAACCTTTCCAATCTTTGGTCCATTACTTTTGTTCTTGCGCGAGTACCGTAACGATGCTTAGTCGATAGGCTACTTTTCGGTTCCCAGGTTAACTAAAATAATTTTACCTAATTAGGGTCCGTTTGTGAAAATCTAATGCAAATGATGCAATGTAATGCAAATGCATGGAATGAATGCAAAAAGAAAGAGATGCATTGATTCTGAATTCAATTCCATTAGAACAACTTTTCAAGAAAACAAATTTCTTTACATAAAACGGATTACATATGCGACTTTGCCCTCATATTCTAGGCGAAGACATCGATCTTTTTCTTCATATCCAGATGCTAGGATCAAATCTTACGAATTTTGCAAAATTTGTCTCTACTATCTCCTTTTTGTTTGATCTGAGCCACGACCCATTGCTCACCCCACGATGCTCTTTAGTTTCTTTGAGACGTGACAACTCTCGAATAATCTTTGTCGGTTTGAATCCTCAGGCAACGAAGCATAGTCGTATGTTCCTCCACGAAATTCTAACCTTCTCTCATTGTGTTTAATCAGACCATATTCGGGCAATCGCATTATATTCTAATTTATCAAGAAATTCGTTTTGAATCAACACCTCTTTTCTATGATGAAAATGCAAAGCAATCATAAACAAAACAAAACAGAATACGTCAGTACAAAAGAAATAACCAGCAAAATAGAAGACCTATTTAGGTGACCACTAGCGCTTGGCACGGCTTTACCTAGGGTAGGTTCTTAAGGCTCTCTATATGTTGTTCAGCTCTAAGGAAAGGATACCTGAACCAGCAGATTCCTCGATCCTCACCCATTATAGGCTCATATGGGTCGAGTTCAATTCAGGGGAATACATTTCCCTATGGATGCACGAAGATGAAAATCTCACGAAGACATAGGTACGGATGTATCCCGGAAGCGATCCACTATCCTGCACAGAGGTGAAAACCTTACGAAGAAGTAGCTTCTCACTCCCACTTAAAAGGGTGTGACCAACGGTCATGCAATGCAATGTGTGGAGATATAAAAATTTAAAATATAAAACATGATGAAAACTATTACTCAAAACAGATGAAATGCAATGAAAGGATCATATGTTAAAACCAAAATTTCAACTTTCAACAAAAAAGACAAAAATTAATGAATTTACAGCTTGACTCTCTTACGGTCCCTAGTGGAGTTGTCGAAACCATTTTTATTTTAAAAAACGAGGTCGACTTTTAAAATGAAAATGGAGCTGCCACCAATCTTTTTTCGAGGTGTGATCGGATCACCTTGAGATTAATCATTTTAATAAAACATTTTGATTTATTAAAATATTAATTTTGGTCTACAAAATTTGAGAAAATGGGCTCGGGTGTCGGTTACGCTCGAGGAAGGATTAGCACCCTCGTAACGCCCAAAAATTGGTACCTAATTGATTAATTAACGTCCTAACGTCGAAAATTTGAAAAGATTTTAAAATACGATCCTCTTTAAAAACTTAAATAAATCGAATTTGATGTTAAGACCTCATTGTCCTAAAGTAATAAGATGTCACATCCAATAAGTTAGGACACAACATTTTAACCCTCGAAACTAAGTTTGTCTCATGCATTAAAGTTTAAAAAGGATATTCAGTTATTATGATAAAAAAAATCAAAACCCAGTAAGTTAGGGCACGATTTTCTCAAAGCTCCAAAATACCGAATATTGCCTTATTTTTAAAAGTTTTCTTTTTAAAATTTGGGAAAATTGACTTAATATTAAAACGATGCGTAAAAACTTTTATAAATAAACGACAATATGAAAATACAAATAAGCAATTTATAAAACACATAATGGAAATTATTTAAATACTAGCATCAATAATCAAAGACCGATGAATTTAAAACAAAGAGTATAAAAAATATAAGGCAAAATAAAATGTAAACAAATTTAAAAATAATGAATTTGAAAATGAATAATAAGGAAAAAGAAATTTGAAATCAACAATATACAAATCAATAAATAAATTATATATATAAAAATAAAAATAGGTAATATATAAAGTAATAATATATAAATGAGTTTAAAAATAAATATTGTGTAATCAGAATTTAGAACAAGTTATACACAAAACATCTTAAAAATAAATGGTATATAAAATAGATAGTATAAAAAAATTTCAATTGATAATATATGGAAAAAATTTAAAGCAAATAATCAAACAATTTAAAATGGATGATTTATAACACAAGTTTTAAAAATAAACAACATGTGTGACATAATATTAAAAACAAATAAAGTATATAATTAATGGAAGAAAATAAAAGAATGATAAGAATGGTTAAATGATTGAATAATATGTAAATAAGAAAGTTGATGGATAAATAAACGAATAAAAGTAAAAGAATAATTAATGATTAAACAATTAAATGGATAAATAAAAAAATGTTTTAAAAAAAACGCTTAAGTCAGCCTAACTCTCACAATATAAAGATTCAACGAAATTCCTCCACCAAAATCCAACTCAAATGAAAGCAACTTAAAAAGAAACGAAGATGAACGAAGAACAAAATAAGAACAAGCCATAGAAAATAAGAACGCAAGAGAGGGAGAAATTTGAGTGAATGCTCTTAAGAATTATTATTGCTCCAAACTCAAGTCTTTCAATGAAGGGAGAGGCATTTATTTATAGTTGAGTCTCCCCAAATCCAACGGTACAGATCAATTATATCTACGGCTAAGATTAAAGGGTATCTACAAATTAAATCTCTAAGATTACAAAATCATATCTTCTAAGATTGCATATTCATATCCTTAAAAATTATGCTTCCGTATGCGTCAAGCTTGTAGATGGACCTTCAACCTTTTCAAGTAATGGGCCATTCCGATCGGGTCAAATGATATAATTTTGGATTGGACTTGGACTTTGTTTCATTATTTTGGGTTTTTTTTTTTGTGAGCCCGGGCTAAATTGGCCTATTACATGGTTAACAGAAATAGGTTTCCAAAATCGTGTTTTTCAACACCACTAGAAACCGGATTGTTACACGTGATTGACTAAACTAATAATGCATCAGATAGAACCCAAGTAGAATAGATCCTAAATTCGTTTATGGATTTATTCACTTGTGACTTTCATAGTGTGACATACCTTAATCTTGAGTGGATAATGAACTATGTATGTGTGACTCGTATACTTTTATGTAAGTAGAAGCTCAAGTTCAAATAGATAAGAAATTGAAAGCTGGTGCATTGGGAATATAACTTCTGCAACATATAACATTACTTAAAATAGTGAAGTTCATAGCCCAAGAAATTGGTAAATGATATCCTTTCATTGGCATTACATGATAGATGAAAGGTAAACGTGACCACGAGTCATTTGTCTTTGTGATAAATGACTTAGTTACTTTTTGATAATAATTGAATTTTCATGAAGGAAGATGCAATTGTTACCATAAGATAAAATAGTATCATATTGGGAGAATAAATTTATCCCAAAGAGATTAATGATTTCTTATGAGAGTAACACACTTATGACAAAGTCATTGGACGAGCACGTATCGTGTAACTTTCATGATGGAATGTAATTGAGGAGATCTTAGTCACAATACTATAATGAAATGAGTTCGTGACTAAATGAGTTTATAATTAATAGGAAAAAAGCTGGATTAAATCATTTGAGTCCTAATTACATATGTCCAAGCGGTCCCTCCACTAGCTCGTTGAAACTAGAAATGAATTACATATAGAATCAAATGAAAACAAATGGATAAAAATAGTAAAATTTGAGAAATGAGTTACATTCGAAAATAAATGTGGTTTCTCACTAAGTATGGAAATGAGTGACAATTAATTTAAGTTTTTGAATTATTATTTAATCAAATAATTGAAGTTGAAATGAAATTAAATTATTGTCATTGTGAATCTGTTTAATATGGAAATTAAATATATTTTCTCATAGATTCTTTTACGGTAAAGTTGTCATGACTTTAATGGAATTAGAATTGAGTTGAGAAAATTATTTAATTTAAAAATTAATTTAATAAATAATATTTATTTTAGGAAATAGAAAAACATGTATTAAGTTAGATTAAATTATAAAGTGCTGGGTTAAATGTCCATGAAGCGCATATAATTGGACCCAATACAAGAGCGGCCCAAATCCCCTCATAATACATATGAGGTATTCAAAGAGAATAACTATCCTACTGAAAGTAAGAAAGTGTCTTTGGTTTTGTGTTTGATTCGTGATTGTTGAGCCCACACTCAAAGTGATTTGGGGTACGAGAATAATGGAGAAAGTCGTTCGATTGAAAGTCGGGAACGTCAAGGATCAGACTAAACTTCAATTTCTTCTACCGGACTAACATGAGATGGGTCAAATCGATATAGTCGAAGCATGGATACATGAAATACGCATGGATCTTTCGTAATTCCAATGGTAGGGTTAGGCGATATGTAACTGGTCCAACTCTTTTGACGATTTCATACGACCGAATAAACTTGGGACGCAATTTTCCCTTAAAAACAAAACACAAGATCTTTTTCCATGGAGATACCTTAGGAATACCTTCTCACCCACAACAAATTCAATATATTTCTGCTTTAGATCAACAAACAATTTTTTCCTATTACAAGCTGTTTTCAATCTGCCCCTAATCATCTTTACCATATTTTCAGTTTTCTGAATAAAATCTGGCCCGATTACTTTCTTTTCACTCAATTCCAACCAACATAAGGGTGTTCTACATCATCGGCCATATAATGCTTTATATTGAGCCATTTGAATTCTCGACTGGAAATTTTTATTATACACAAATTCAGCTAATGGTAAATAATGTTTCCAACCAAATTTGTGATCAATAGTATCAGGTCACAACATATTTTCCAACACTTGAATAACTCGTTCTGACTGGCCATCAGACTGAGGATGGAATGTTGTGCTGAAATTTAACCTCGTACCTAATGATTTATGCAACTGTTTCCAGAATCTCAAGGTGAAATGAGGATCTTAATTTGAGAAAATAGACACAAGCGCACCATGAAGTCTAACTATCTCATGGATATACACTTCAACCAACTTTGAGAGTGACTAATCAGTTCTAACAACCAAGAAATAAGCAGACTTCGTTAGTCAATCCACTACCACCCAAATTGCGTCTCTTTTGGTCGGTGATAATGGTAAACCAACTACAAAATCTATTGTAATTTGTTCCTATTTCCATTCTGGAATAGATATAGGCAGTAAGAATCCAATGAGAACTTGGTGTTCAAACTTTGCCCACTAGCAGATCAAGCATTTAGCTACATATTAAAAAATCTATCTTTTCATTCTGGGCTACCAATATGATTCTCACAAGTCACAATACATTTTCATACTACTAGGGTGCATAGCAAAAGGACCATCGTGAGCCTCGCGCAAAATCATCCTTTTCAGATCAACATTATCAGGAACACATATTTGATTGCAAAATTGGATGCAATCATTCATATCAATGTTGAAAGTCTCAATAACACTTTGCTGGGGAAGTTTCATTTTCTCCACTAATTTAGCATCGGTGACCTCCTTAATTCGATCAAGCAACACAAGCTTAACTTTCAACTCAGCTAACAGACTTCCATCATCATATATACTGAGCTATGAAAACATCGCTCTCAATTCAATTACCGATTTCCAACTCAAAGTATCAATCACAACATTCACCTTCCTTGAATGGTAATCAATTATGCAACTATAATCTTTCAATAGTTTGATCCAACATCACTGCTTCAGGCTCAACTCCTTTTGAGAGAAGAGATAATTGAGACTTTTTTGATCCAGATAAATATGTCATTTTTCACCATACAAGTAGTACCTCCAAATCTTTAGAGCAAATACCACAACAACTAGCTCTAAATCGTGTGTTGAGTAATTATGTTCATGTGTTTTTAATTGACAGGATGCAAAAACAATTAATTTACCATCCTGCATCAGGACACATCCCAAACCATTCAATGAGGTATTGGTGAAAAGAACAAATTCCTTCCCCGACTTAGGCAAGTTTAGGATCGACGCTTCAATCAACATAGCTTTCAACCTCTCAAAATTTTCTTAACACTAACTATCCCATACAAATGGAACATTCTTATGCAAGAGCTTCATCATAGGCAAAACTATTCTGGAAAACTCATTCATAAATCTCCTGTAATAACCGACCAAGCCAAGGAAGCTTCGAATCTTAAATACATTTTTCGATGCTTTCGATTGAAGGATAGCTTCAATTTTTTTAGGGTCAACCCGAATTCCCTTAGCTGAGATAATGTGCCCCAGAAATGCCACATCAGATAAATAGAACTCACACGTACTGAGCTTCCTAAAAAGTTACTTTTCACGCAACACTAACAATACAATTCTCAAATGCTTATCATGCTCGACCTCTGATCTCAAGTATATCAAGATATCATCAATAAGCACAAGCACAAATTGATCCAGATAGGGCTAAAAAATGCAGTTCATGAGGTCCATGAACGTCGCAGGTGCATTCATCAGCTCCAATGGCATTACAAGAAATTCATAGTAACTGTATCGCTATGAAACAACGTTTTTGGTACGTTACTATCCTTCACTTTCAATTGAGAATATCCCGATCTCAAATCAATCTTGGAGAAGACTGATGTACCTTTCAACTAATTGAATAAATCATCAATACGCGACAACGAATATCAGTTCTTAACCGTCAACTTATTCAACTGCCGATAATCAATGCAGAGCCGCATCGACCCATCTTTCTTTTTAGCAAACAACACTAGAGCTCCCTAAGGCTATAAACTAGGACGTTGGTTCTATACGGTACAAAGCAATTGAAAAAAGAGTTGTACTCAAGTAAACTTTAATTACAAATTCCACCTCGCGATTGGGAGGCAATCCTAGTAATTCCTTAGGAAACACATCTGGGAACTCGCATGCTATCTGAATCTTGCTTATCTGACTTTTATCCGAGTGCGAGTTAATAATATAGGCTAAGATTGCTTTACAACATTGACTCAAGAGATTATTAGCTCGAACTGAAGAAATTATATGAGTTGAACCACTCAATTTGATACCATTCACTTCTATAACTTCACCATCCAAACTTTGGACCGAAAACTTTTTTTTTTTGAAACTATCCAAAATCACTCAATGCTCGGTCAACCAGTCCATTCCCAGAATCACATCGAAATCACCAAACGACATAATTAACAAATCAACAGGGAATGATCTATTCTAGATTTCCAATGGACACTGCCTACACACTTAATCAACGAGCACGATTTGTTCCAAAGGACTAGATACAACCATTGTAATTTTCAATAATTCAGATATCAAATTCCCTGATTTCACAAAGATGTAATTAATATAATAATACAATGAACTAGGGTCAAACAAAGCATATAAAGGTGTTGAGAATAAAAGAAGAATACCTAATACAACATCGATAGCAGCACCCTCTTCACGGGTTCTGACCACATAGGCTTGTGCTGGGGCTCTAGCTTCTGATTGCTGAACATCTGATTCAGTCCCTCTATTCTGACTTCCCTTCAATACAAAATCACCGCGAGGATTTCCCTAACCCCTAACAGCAAAAGCGAACCTCTGAGTGGTAATGGGAAAAGCATCATCAAAATGTTCTAGAGACCTACATCGGAAACATGCCCTGATCTTCCAAGGTGTCTGAGACTCTTTAGATCGCTTTGACTCAGGGTGCGAGCTAGATGTCCCAAATCACTTCCCAAAGGCTCGAGAGGGCCCAATCTTTTTCTCAAGTCCCATGACCTACTCAACCATTTTCACATGTTCAGTCAAATTAAAAAATTATTTTAGCTTATAGGATACTAATTGAACTCTGATCTCATCACACAATCCTCGTAGGAATCGATTACAACTCTTTTATTTGGACGTATTCAATTCTAAAGCATACTTGATGAACCACAAAAATCTCGTTCATAATCAACCACCAACATAATAACCTTTCTTAGCATTATAAATTCATATTTTCTGTCTTCCAAATACAACTCACTGACATACTTCTTTT
Organism: Gossypium raimondii; assembly: GCF_025698545.1. NCBI lineage: Eukaryota > Viridiplantae > Streptophyta > Magnoliopsida > Malvales > Malvaceae > Gossypium > Gossypium raimondii. The sequence continues at coordinate 27,424,509 of NC_068571.1, read as the reverse complement.
GGGATTTGGATTGGAAGAAGGTCCAAGTGATTTGATCAGCTGACACATGTTGGGTAGCTGTCACCCACCATTGATATGCCTCATTTTTCAAGAGGGACACAACGCATGTGACACACTCATGCAGAGAGCATTCAAGCTATTGTAGTACGCGATCTGTCGATTTGAGCCAAGCCTCAGCTAACGAGGGATCCATGCATTTCAACCCTCTAAGTTCAGTCACCCATGTTTACGTAACTCTTATATCGGACCTCGTCGAGTTGCAGCTATTGGTGCGACTTGCAGAGCAACTCCTGCTACTCACTTAAAAACTTTTCGCAATTATACGAAGCAGATTCTCACTATCCTGACCTTCCCAACAAGTTCTATCAGCCCTATTCTATCGAAGATTGAATGGATTTACGTCTGGTGTCTCAATTCCAAATCAATTCTCACCCATAATAGAGTTATCATTGTTGGAATTATCATCACCAACATTATTTCTCTATTCTTCAGACATTTTTAGCTATAAAACAAACAAATCTTATAACCAACATCCAATCCTCGACTCAGACTCGACTCGACCTTGGCATGTACCTCTAGACTCAATTCCGGTCTCGATTTAGTCCAAGAATCAACTAAATCTATAACTCTGATACCACTAAATGTAACATTCCATTACCCGACCTGATCATCAAGTCTGAGCTACAAGGTTCCACATTCGTTGTAGGAGCAACTACGATCAATATTACACAATTCAACACCGTTACACATTCAAGTATAAGTAAACCATGTGTATTAAACAATACATAATCATTTTCGGGTCTTAGGCAAGCTTACAAAAGCTCTTTTGCTAACTCGAGATAAAAATAAGACCACATTGTAAAGATTTCAAAGTTCTGGGTTGACGTCGCGACATTGAGGGTTCCTCATCGCGACGCAACTCTCTGACTTAAGCTCATCATAACCTTAGATATACGTCGTCGCAATGTAAATCCTTGATTGTTCCACATCACGACATAAGGAGTACGCCGTCGCGGCGTGACTCATTTTTTTCAAAAGGACTACTGTGAAACATGTTTGAAAGACCTGTAATAACACTTAACATCTCAATTTCAACAAAACCAACAATATACCAATTGCATTTAGACCAAAATATGCCAAAATGATACTTCAAAATAACATTAAGCAACCAAGTTCTAACTTCGACCATTTACGATACAAAAATCGGCTTAAAACCCTTGGTACATGCCATATACTAACCTAAAGAGAACTTTACAAACTTTTTTTAGTCGAAAAATCGTTCTTTTGACGCTTGAACTACTTCACAAGTTCCCAAGAATCACCTAAACTTGCGTACAGAGTAAACAAACTATATGCTGAGCAATAGGGCTCAGTGGTACATTTATGATTCAAGATAGCATTAACAATATGTTCCAAGGTAAGAAATTGAGAGAGAATTACTTTCATACTGAAAGTAAAAAATTATTTCTGGTTCTGTGTTTGATTCGTGATTGTTGAGCCCACACTCGAAATGATTTGTGGTATGAGAATAGCGGAAAAGGTCATTCGGTTGAAAGTCGGGAACGTCAAGGATCTGTCTCACACAAAGTATAGGTACCTTTCAGGAAATGTTTATTGCTATGACAGAAAAACCCTTTTTAAACTGGATTATTTCCAAAATTTTATACAAAGGAGTTGTATAGTGAATAGGACTAACATACTAACTGATTAACTAATTGTTTAACCAATTACAACAATTAAGTAATGATAGGCTAAGCAAACAGCTTATACCAGAAACTAACAACTTAACTGAAAACTAGTTATTAGTTACATTCACTAACAGGATTCAGCATCATTTGCTGAAGCGCTCATCTTGCGTTCATTATTGATCGAGGGGGAAGTGCTCGTCTTGGTTCTAGAGTTCCCCTTAGGCTGTGTTCTGGACTTTGAACCAGCTTCCAGTTCCTCAAATTTGGAAATTAACTGCTGAAGCTCATCATTCAAATTCAGTGCTTCAAACAGGATTCCATCATTATCAGTAGTGCTTTCTATGATCATCAGAATAACAAGCTGTGACTGCTTACACATTTCCAACATGCTCTCTGTCAGCTTGTCCTGCAATCCAACAAGAAATTTTCTAAGTTTTTCAGTTTCTTTTCGGTGTTTGTTTTCTTCCCTTTGTTGTATCATTCTAATTTTAGAAGGGATTGGCATTCAGGGAAATGCATTTAAGCCATTCCTAATAACCCGGATAATACTGGCCAACAAAAACACATTGGAAGAAACAAAAACCTTTGTGATGCTGTTAAGAAATAATTTTTTTTGTTATCATTAAATGATATAGTGCCAAATAAAGTTAGCAGCATAGCAAAAATTATTGGATACGGAGCAAGGTCTACTAAGTCCATGATTACAGTCAAATCAAGCTTTCATTCTAAAACAAGGGGAATTACCTTCGTGGGTTTTGGCTGTGTTTCCTTGCTCAGCATGCTAGAGAGTACCTCAAGGCTGTTCCGTGTTACTTTGAAAAGTTCCTTCTTATGTTCAAGCGATAGCCTTCCATAATTACAGGCAAAATCACTGCCATGCAATCCTGTGCCATTGATAGGATAATTTTCAGAGGGAGCCAATGGCTCTCCTATATAAGACTCCAAGGTATGGTGCAAGTGAGGTGAGTTCCCATTGTCTACCGGCTGGTGTGAACTTTCTTCCAAGTTCTGCTTTATGTTAAATTAGGATAAAAAGTAAGCAAAAACATGGCAAATAACTGTCTCAAAATGCAATTCATGTAGGCATATTGGAATGCTGGTAGTATCAGCAAAAATCAATTAAACAAAACAATATTTACCAGGATCCAATTGTTCTTGCAAATTCTTCAAGAAATACAGTAATGGGGAGATGTATATATGATTTAGTATGAGAAATATTATGACCAATTTCATTTTCTGTCATCAGAATGCCGTCACAGCAACATGTATTAGCGCATGTAAATATAGGAGCAACATGTATAAATGGAGTAGCAATTACCAGATAAGTTTGGCGAAACACAGGCAGGTAAGCAAGATCCTCGGACTGTCCCCAAGCACGAATCAACTGCAAAGCACTTTTTCTATCGCCATGATGAGTGACCGGATTCTCAATCATCTTAACCATCTCTTCCAACACTTTCTCCGAGACCACTTTGGAAGCTACCTTCGCGCAATTGATCGTACAAGCTTCAAGCAAGTCAAGACTCAACCTTTGGCTCGCAACATTTTTCCCGGATATCTTGCTTTTTATGGCCCTAACAATTTCGGTTCCGTTCAACTCTTCACTATTGATCATAGAACATATCCTCATGTTCATTCCCCAGTTGGCTTCTTCCAAGGTCTCAAATGTGGCTTGATCCACCATTTCGATTCCGGTGTTGGGCCTTGTAGAATTTCCTTCATTTTCCCACTAAACATTTTACTAATTTGAGCTCCACTCGTTTTCAACTTCTCACCCCATTCAACCAGTTTGATTTTCTCCATTTTCTCCTTGTTTTCCTCACTGGTCAAATCAAATCTCCAATTCAAGCTATACTCTAAAAGGAAAGGAAATTAAAGTGAATGGGTAAATCAAGGGTCAAGGCTTGGGTTTGATCTTTGAACTCGATATTTTTTAAGGCAACTATGTTTGGCTAAGAATCCAACCTTCAATACCGTTGGCGCAACCTCAATAATTTTATTACTACTTTTAATTCGACACTTTCTATGTTTTGTAATTATATAATTTCGATCAAATAAAATAACTTCTCTTAGTATTGTTTATTCCTCACCAAAATTCGGATTTAAAATTCTACTTAAATAAGTTTTAGCGTTCAAACTTAATAATTTATTTTTAATATTTTACTAATTAATATAACACATATACTATATAGGTTTTATATTGTACTAGATCCCCACAGCGGTAGTTTTAAGATTTATTTGATAAAATTTTATATTTAAAATATATTTAAAATATTTTTTAAATAATATTTGTATGAATAAATGATAATTTTGAAAAATATAGTCGGCTGAAATTAACATAACATCGAATATAAAATAAAAGTAGTTTACATTTTTTATAGAAGCACTAAGTAGAATTCTTATATTTTAGTCGGACTTTTAAATAAAATTAATTGATAATAACTATTTTAAATTATTTTTATTAAATAAGAAAAATAAATTTATGGTAATTATTTATTCATATTTTATTATTTATATAAATCTTTAAAGATATTTATATCTAATTGTTTAACATGTATATTTTCAGGCTTAATATAAAAAATGCACCTTAAATTATACTCGTTTTCCCATAACTAAACTTTTTTTTGGTCAAATTGAGTATCTAAAAAGTTTTACTTTCACATTGGTACCTTTGTTAGTCAACCAATAGTCAACCTTGGTCAATGATGACATGACTAATCATCAATCGACATGTGGCAAAAAAGGCAAATAAGCAAACCACCTCATTATTTGTATAAAATAATTTAAAAAAATAGAAAAATTAAAATTAAAATTTTATTTTAAATTATTTATGTTAATATTAATTAAAAATAGTATTAAAAAAATTCCCCCAACTTCGTCCCTCTCTCCTCCCCCCCTCAACTCCTTTCCCCTCCACCACACTCTCATCCTTCTCCCTCTTCCTCACCATCCTTCCCCCCTACACCGACCCTCACCTTCACCCTCTCTCTCTCCTCCAGCATCCCTTTCTTCTGCTAACCTGCGAGAAGAAATCGAACAAAGATAAGTCACCATAGAAAAGAAAAAGATAATAAATTTGGGAGAGAAAGAGAGAGATGAGAGATGAGCAAAACCAATTCTAAAATTGCATAATTATTTTTCCCCCATTAATGGCGTTTATGAGGGAAGGGTAACAACTTTTGAAAACAGACTGGCAGGTTGTTAACTAATAGTTGCCTTAAATGCACCATCTTCATTAAACAGTATTAACCCAAAACGTGTAAATTTTTAACATGAATCAAACCTTAGCTACAACACATTGTTTCATTAAAGTTTCTAAAACAAAAACGCCATGCTTAACAATTACATTAAACAAAACAATAACAGAAATTCAAAACAGGCGGGACCATTGTTGCTTCCTTCCATAACAATTACTCCCATCATTGAACCAGAACCTTGTCCTAAAGGATCAAATTTTGGATATTTCTGCTGAAAGTCCTGCAAGGTCTCCCAAGTGGAGTCTTCAAGGAAAGTGCTGGCCTACTCTACCAGCACTTATGTAGCAGCATGGTTCCTTTTTCGCACTATACACCTCTTTATGACTTGAACTAAAACCTTAAGAAAGGCCCCATCAGTCTCTACCAATGGAAACCCAAAGTTCTTGGAAGTTTTGCCAATGTGTTTCTTGAGTTGGAACACGTGAAATGTGGAATGAATTCGATATCCTTCAGGCAAAGACAGTTTGTAAGCAACCTTCCCCACTTTAGTTTCCAAAGCATAAGGGCTAAATTACTTAGGGGACAATTTTTGATTCAATATCTTTCTCATGGACTGTTGCATATAGGGTTGGAGTCTTAAGTACACCAAAACTCCCACTTGAAACTCCGTATTAGACCTCCTACGTTTAACCACCTATTTTATTTGAACCCGAGCTCTCTTCAAATAGAACTTGAGAAGCTGCCTAGTTACTTATCGATGTTGAAGGTTGTGATCCACTATGGCCACATAAGAAGAACCAGCCAAGTAGGGTAAATAGATGGGAGGATCATGGCCATAAAGAGCTTCATAAGGTGTGGATTGGATGGTTGAATGATAAGTGGTATTATACCACTATTCGACAAAGGGTAACCAAAGAAGCCAATCACCTAGTCTCTCACTTAACATGCACCTAAGGTATCCCTCCAAACATCAATTTAAAACCTTTATTTGGTCATCTGTTTCAAGATGGCAGATAGGAGAAAAATGAAGTCGAGCTTCAAGTTTCCTGAATAACCCTACCAAAAATTACTAATGAAGACTTTGTCTCTATTACATATAATTGACTTAGGGGTACCATGCAACTTATACACATGTGTCAAATACTCTTGAACCATTGTAAGAGTAGTGAATAGATGAGATAGTGCCAAGAAGTGACCGTATTTAGTCAACCTATCTACCACCACTAGTATTATATATTTTCTTCTAAAGGGTGGCATCCCTTCAATGAAATCCATAGTGATTGTTGCCCATGCTTGATTAAGAATTGGTGGAGGCTGTAAGAGTATTGAATGAGCTCAATTGTCACTCTTACACTTCTGACAAGTGATACACTCTCTCACACATTGCTTCACATCTCTAGAAAGACCTTTTCAGTAGAGTAGGCCTGTGAGTCTATGCCTTGTAGCATGGATACCTAAGTGACCCCTACTGCTCCTCCATGGAAGTAGCCAAAGAGGTCCCTTCTAAGATTAATGTTGTCCCCAACCATTACCTTTCCCTTCCTCCTAATTACCTTGCTATCCTAACAGTATTTGGGATGCAATTAAGGCTTCTACTAAATGTCTTGGTAGAGCTATTGTAACTTGGAGTTAGTTAAGTAAGAATTCACTTGTAACATCCCAAATTTTAGTTTTAAAGAAGGTAAAATTGTTTCAAGGATAAGTCATTTGCTTAGTGGTTAAAAAGAAAACAAGGAGACAATGTAATTAGCTTAAGGGACTCAATATCGATTCATTTTTCTTGCAAATTGACTTAAGTTTTGCTATTTTTCTCATTCATATATTTTTGTGCAGCCCAAGCCTAGAAACCCTAGGTATAAATGCAACTTTTTCACTCAATTATCAGTCTTTAGTCACTATTTTCTCAACCCTAGTCGTTTTACTCCTTCTCTATCAAATTTTTTTGTTTCTTCTTCCTTGTTCCGTCCAAAGAGTGGTGATTTTCACCATTGTTTGGCCGTCCTTTATGCTTCGTATTTTGAAATTATTTTTCTAGCCACTTTACTGGTAATTCTAACCTTCAAATCAAACCTTGTTGCTACCTTAAAACCTTCCCTATTGTCTCTCATATCAACCCTCTTTGTTGCCTATTGTCCCCATTTTCCTCCACTCGTGGTGGTACTGGTGTTGGTTTGAATATCCTTGATCAACAGTAAAGCCAGATTTCATCTGTGCCCTTGTTTCGCAGCAAATTAGTGTTTGGTTAAAGAGTTAAATTGGGAACACATACTTTTTCAACTTAGTGATGCGAGTTTGCGATAATAAGGTATGGGTTCGAACTTGTTAAAATAAGTGTTACAATTATATTTTTAATGTCTAAATGGATAATTAAGTTTGTTGTTCTACTTATTTGAATTTTTAAATAAGTGATTTAAAGGTGGTCAAATCAAGTACGTTTCGAGCCCTAACTAAATAACATAAAAGCAAAACTTTTATGGATTGCTGATTAATTGAATGTTTGGTGTTGGTATGATATATAATGGTGGATTTTGATAATATATGTTGCTAGTTGTATGTATAGCATGTAATGTTATGGAATGATAATTGAATGCTTGAATTGTTGGAACGATTATATATCATACCAACAGCAAACATCTCGGCCTTTACATACCCTTTCGAAACTAGAAAAGTGACGAACAATGTTGTTGATATAATTCCTTTTAATGATGTTGATACCAAGCTGCAACTATAATGTCTCAGCCTCTATGTAATCCACCTAGTCAAAAAAACCAAAATTCTATTGAACTTTTAAGAGATAAAAAATAAAAAACGGCTGCTAGACCTTTTGATATTGTTTCTCTTAGTAACCCTAACACACTAAGGGATTATATTCCTTTTATTTTATTTGATATCACATACTAGAAATAAAACAAGATTATCCCATTATTATTAGAGAAACAAATGGAAAGTCGAAAAATAAATTATATTCTTTCCTAAAGAATATCAATTTTCATGTCTTTTATATTTTGACCGAAATTAATTATTATGACTATTTATATTAATAATTTCAAGAACGTGTACAATTAATTTTTTGTATGAATCAATTCATATATTAATTTTATCTATATTCTTTATTTGTGTACAAAAGTTTGTACATATAATGTGTTCAATATTTAACTATCAAATTAAATTAATTCAATAATTAATTTAATTCATGTGACAACTAAATACAATGTCAAATGTATTTGGATTTTGTTTGCTTCAATTATAGAGTGTGACCCTATAGGTTCTTGTAACGTTAGTACTAATACTAGAATGTTTCTAATTTTACAATGAGTGGCATATAGCAATGCATCATTGCTACCAAAGTTACAAGAATTTGTGATTCGACATAATCTTTCTGTGATAACCTTCTTATGTATTGTATTATATCATTTTATCCTTAATATCTAGATTGGAAATAAGTCATAGAATAGTCACACTTGTATAATTCAATTTCACATTTCTTGATATTTTAAGTAGACTACTATAAACAAATAAGGGTGATATCTCATATCAACTTCCTCGAGCATGACCATGCATTTCTAGTCTCACTCCATCAAAAGGCCTAAGATATTGCTCCCATTATGTAGGAGGGTCAAATCCTATCTTGATCAACCATATCCCTCTATATAGATTGCGACATACCCAACATCAGTCTTTATAGTATAACCTATTATGGTATACATTTGGTTGTGTCAAAATATACAACTCACTATGTTAGGATAATGACGATCTCAAGTCTGAGGATCATATACATAGTAATCACTATGAGTAATGTTGTGACTATTACATAATAATCCAAGAATCATACTCATAATGGGTCAGTCCAGTATGTTGTTCTCTAACAAATACTCGTGTATCAATTTTGACATCCCTATGTCAATGACAACACTTTGTCATCAATCAACTACACATTAGTCTCAATGTATTATAATTGTCCAAGCCCATAATAATACTTTACTAAGGACCTTTTAAGAATAATCATATTATTCTTAGGACTTTACTATTAATCAGTTTATTTGTACACACAAAACAAGAAACTGAAATAAAAATGATAATGCATTATATTAACAAACAAGGTAAAATGAGTATGTGATTACAATGATCTCATGATTGGTCTTTGAGAATACTCCAACATGAATTGTATGCTTGAGTGAAATGCCATAGAATGAACTGATTGAAAGCTTGCTATATAAACACTGGAAATCCTTTTATAAGATGTTAAATTGTCATTGAAATGATTATAATATCAGGACATGTTGAAATGCCACTAAAATGATTGTGAATGTAACATCTCACTCGGCAAAGTCCATACTATTTAAGTATTGATAATAAAAGTAAGGCTTAGGGGTAAGTTTAAAATGCTCAACGTTAGGATTTGATTAAGTGTAGGGACTTTCTGAATGTACCAATGATGCCCTGGTCTAGTGGATTCTGAATGAAAAGAAAGAAACCTATGGCGACATTTGATAAAACAACGTATGAAGTCATCTGAAGGAATGATAAGTATGGTGAACTCTACAAAGTACAATGTATAGGATGTTCTAAAAGAACAAAGGTTAGGCTAACTCTGAAGAAAGGTAAGTATGACGAATCAAGGAGTACCGATAATAATGTATATATATAAATAGGGCACATAGTTATAAAGAAATATGATTGGTGAAGTAGTGTTCGCCCAAAAGACCATTGCAGCCTATTGAGTGGGTGGACTTCGAAAGGAAAATAAGTGAACAGAGATTCCATGTTAGATAACTATGAGTAGCAAAATAAGACTTATGGCTATGTAAAATGATTTTTAGGGTATGAGTCTATGCCATAGTATACCTTATAACCAATGTGGTCCCATACCAGCTAATTTGCGAGGTAAGCTACTTAGCATTGATGTGACATTACCAAGTTCCCATAAGGGTTTGAGTTAAGTTAAAAGGACACTCGGGTTAAGTTAAAGGAGAGTTATATTCCTTCTTAAGGGCTAAAAGTAGATGGAAACATCTCTCTAAGTTAAGTCTAAAACCTTAATTTTTGTTAGTGATTTTCTCTCCCATCAAGGTACGTTTCATGACTCTGCTAGTCAAGGGAACACATATATTTAAGTAAGCTTAGAAAGAAAAAAAAATAAGGCTTAGTGATATACTTGAGTTTTAAAGTGATAATAAAGGTTACCCGAATGGGTTCTGACAAAATGTCTCTATTTATCAAGGAAGAGGAGGCTATAGCATCTAGCCTAATGATGGATCTAGAGCCCAAACTATTGATTTCACAAGGAAAGACTAAATATAGATTTTAAACTACCTTTGAGGTTATCAGGTGAGTCTTTAAGCTAACTCATGCATGTATAATATGCCTTCTAGAAACTTCTACGCTAAGTAACCAAATCGTGAATAGAACTAGTGAAATAAGATTTGATGACTCTAATGAGGAACATAAGATTTATGACCTTGCATGTATGGATAACATGAGGTTTTGTGGTCAAAGTATAAGACATGAATTTTGAGGTTAAAATATGATTGTTTTTGGATAATGAAAATGTGTTAATGTGTCTAAAAGGTCTAGGTATGTTTGTTAGGAGTAAGTCAAGATATGATGAGTTCATGAAAGATGGGTCTAAGTATGAAGAGTCTGTGTTTGTTTCCAGAGTCATCAAAGGGGTCCACCGGGACTATAAACACGAATTTATGAAAGGACAAGTCCATAGCTATAGCGCTGAAGAACCATATCATGTAAGACCGTACCTGGTGGGTTATGGCATCATATGGGGAAGTTTAAGGAAAGTTATAACCTAATGTGGTTCTTTGTATGTCCCAGGATAATGAGGGGAAAACCTCACGAAATATGAGTCTAAGAAAATCTCTATCACCAAAATACTAGAAAAAGGGACACCTCTATGGAAAATTTTTGAAGGGAAAGCCTTTGTGGTGAGTACTGGTTATAAATGACAGCTTTTGTGGCATAACTTTGGACAGGAAAGCCTTTATGGTGAGTATTGGATATAAAGGATAGCCTTTGTGACACAACTCTAGACAACAAAACCTTTGTGGGGAGCACTAGATATAAAGGATGCCTTTGTGGAAAAACTCAGGAAAGGTAAGTATTTATGGAAACCTCTATTTAAGAATGCCTTTATGGTAAATCTCTGATATGAAATGCCTTTGTGGTGATCTCTGTCAAAGGAAAACCTCTGTGGCAAACTCTAGACAGGAAAGCCTATGTCGCAATCTCCGTAAAGGAAGCTTTCGTGGCTATATTTGAAAAGAAATACCTTCATGGAACAACTTAAAGACATAATGCCTTGGTGGCAACTCTATGTTGGGAAATGTGTTCATATTGTAATAAACATGTAACTGTTTTCTATTTATTTGAACGATGAATAAATAAATAATGTTAATTTCACATTTCACTTTATGTCTTTTGTATTTTTTGTCTTTTATATTTTGTATGCATAGTGAAATTTTGTCTAACGCCCTGAATAATTTATTTCTGTATTTATAAGTTCTGACATAAATGTGTATCTGCTTCAGTAGTTAAGTGTTATGGGTGTGTGTATGAGGTCTTGGGTTCAAGTCTCACCTATGCCAAATTTTGTTATTTTTGAACCAAGCATTACCCTTGTTGAGTGGGCCTATATAAGATTTTCTGTTAATCCATATCAGAACTAGCCTGCTTGTTCGAGTGGTAAGGGAGTTGGTGTGTTGGAAGTTCTGTGTTTGAATCCCTGCGCGAGCTTGGTTATTATTTTTACTCGATTTTGTATTAGTGTTTCGGTGGTGTTGGGACTCTGAGGAAGTTGAGATTATGCGGTTAGTGGGAAGTTAGGGGTTATCTGATTTGTTTGTTATTTTGTTTTTTTTCTTTCATTCGAATTTCTCTCTATCTCTGACATTTCTTTTTCCCCTCTCCTCTTCTTTGTTTTCCTCCTTCGATTTTTCGTGGCTTTCCTCTAATCTCTGTGGGATTTTCTTGATTAATCATCGCTACTGCGTTCTTAGTTCTTTATTCGGCTGGTAAGTGATTTTTGTTGCATTTAAATTTTTGTTTGGGTTTAGTAATGTCAGTCTATAATGGCTAAGTGGTGAATTTTGTGATTAGGAGAAAGTTGTGAGGCAAGAAATCGTACTTCATCGGCTTGATTGGAGGTTGTAGTCATTTGTAGTAAGTGGTCAGTTGGTTTTGCGTAATTGGGTAAATTGTGTTAAGCTCATAATTGGTTATTGAAAGGTGTTTGGCATTCTGTTTTAGGTTCTGGTGGTCTCGGGAGTGATTTCACGGTAAAAATGTACCAGGTGTGTACCCAAAATACAGAAAATCGAGCTTAGACAAAAGCCAAAAAACCACATTATCGATGCCACACGGGTGTGTGCCCAGCCGTATGGTTGGTCGGGGGCGAGACACGGCCGTGTGGTTGACAAACGCATGGTCGTGCCTAAGCGCTACAGTGTGATGGTGTGAGTGTGGCCGTGTGCGCCACACGAGCTAGGTCAATTGGGCGTGTGTGCCACACTGGCGTGTAGGCCTACATGGGCATGTCAGATGGACGTGTGGAGTTTGGGCCAGGCTCTATAGGCCATACAGGAAAAGCCAATCTAGGCATGTGGGCCCATAATTCTAATGTTTTCCCTAGGGTCGGACGGGTCTTTCCGATCGATTGTGGGCCTACTGTAGGGTCGGTAAGGTCTAACCAAACCCTAAGATTATGAGATCTGATATTTTGATACTCTTCTTTGAATAAAACACTATTATGCTTGTCTGATAACTCTGTTAAGTATATATATAAACGACATCTGTTTATAAGCATCTTATGCATGATATTATTGGATCTAATATTTTTGTATCTATGACTGGGGTAGGTTTTTGTATATGCGGAGGAAGTGTTCTGAATAGAAACCTTCACCTATATTCTAGCAGCTTGGCTGTATATTATCTTATATGTGTCATAATGGCACAATGTTGTGTGTAGGGTTGGGTGGGTGTTTTTAACCCCACATGGTGTGATGAGATGGTCGGAGTTGGTGTGTGAAGGATATGGGTAGGATTCGCTATATCTGTTCTGCATATCTGTTTCTGTTATCTGAATCTGTAAAGGACTTAAATCCGAATATAAATCTGAATTTGACTGTGTATATGAATTCTGTATGTATAGCTTGTCTATTTCTGTTGGGTCATACACTGAGTTTACGTAAACTCACTTTTGTTTGTCTGTTTTCTTCAGATAATCCATAGACTTAAGTGAATCGGTGCAGTGGAGTCTTGCAGTGACCACTAGTCTACGAACTACCTTAAAATAAAGGTTTTTCTTTATTTATTTAAAGTTTGTTTCTAGAATTTTTGTATTAATTGGAATCTCCAGACTGTTGGTTTAATTTTTGGGATTTAGATTTTTTGTTTAATACTTTATTTACGAGGGTTATTTAAAAACATGGTTTTTACTAAAACAAAGGTTTTCCAAACTTACGAATGGGATTTTAAGAAAATGATGTTTACTATAACTTCCGTTGTAAATTATGTTTTGCCAAATAAACCAATTAATTAACATTTTCGACAATGGATATAAACGAATATGAGTTATTAAACTGAAATGATTTAACATAACGACTCCGTTTTCAAAACTCATTCTTTGTGACATCTCCGAATTCGGCCATAAAGCTTAGGCCGGGTCTGGGGTGTTATATTTAGTGGTATCAGAGCCAGGTTGCAAAACTCGAATTTTAAATTTTGGGTTCCAAAATTTGGTTTCAAAAAGAATTGGTTTTCAAATAATCTAGATAATTTTGAGAAAAAATGTGGTACACCGAGTCTCCGACACCGATCCTATAAGTATTTCTAAATTTAGATAGTATATTCTGAAAATACTGTAGTTAGTACTTTCTGAAATTGTACTGAGATAGTTAGAGACTGAAACCTCTAAAAACATTTTTGAACTTCTGATTATTTATGCATAAAATATCTGCTAATAAATACTGGAACTGATACATAAATTTTTTTAATGTAGACAAAATTTGAAATATGTGATGAGCGCTTGTGGAACATGCGGTCGAGGTATTCGTGGGCATGGTAGAGGTCGTATGCCAAATTTAGACACGAGTGAGACACCGATTTTGCCTACTACTAAGACTTGGTCTCAAAGTCGTTCGGTTGGGGACAACACACTGTCCTAAGCCATGTTGAGGATATTGTAGAGGGTCGCTGGACCCATTCTGGGACTAGGGGTTGTGGGTCGGTAACTGAACGAATTCAGTCCCATGGTGTTGAGCTGTTTAAAGGTGTCATTGGAGTCGCCCTTAATATGGCCGAGTATTAGTTTGAGGCCACCGAGAGGATCATGAATGATATAGGCTGTACTCCTGAGCAGAAACTTAAGGGTACAGTCTCTTTACTTCGGGACGAAGCATATCAGTGATGGTTACCGGTTGAGGAGGGTACTCAGCCCCATTGTCTGAACTGGACTTCTTCAAGACTACTTTTCAGGGGAAATATGTGGGTGCGAGCTACGTTGATGCTTGTAGACGTGAGTTCATGAATCTCACACAGGGTGATAAATTAGTGGCCCAGTATGAGGCCAAGTTTCTGAGGTTAAGCCGCTACACTCGAGGCATGGTGGCGTCTGAGTATGAGAAGTGTGTTCACTTTGAGGACAGTCTGAGAGACAGATTGAGGATTCTGATTGCTCCGTAGAGGGAGCACGAGTTTTTTATTCTTGTGGTTAGGCGAAGATCGCCGGGGAAGTTAAGCGCGTGGAGCGTCAGAATAGGGGCCGTGAGAGAGGTAAGAATAAGAGGGAGTTAGAGCCCTCTAGTTCTGTTCAAAGGCCTAAGAAAAAGGTCAAACCTGATGGACCAGTTAGAGTGGGGGTTCATGGTGCTCCTACTGGGATTCAGCCATGTGGAGATTGTAGTAGAAGCCATCTGGGCGAGTGTTGGAGGAGGATAGGGGCTTGTTTGATGTGTGGATCTTTGGAGCACTGTATTAGGGAGTGTCAACAGAAGGGCTAATCAGATGTAAGCTTCAGGACCGGGTTTTGTACAGCTAAGGGTGGTAATAGAGTAGGCCGTGGGTAGAGAGCATCGAGCAAAGGTGCTAGTCAAACTGAGGCGAGATAGCCTGCGTTGGTTTATGCTACTCGACACCGAGAGGATAGAGATGCTCCTAATGTTATCACAGGTACGTTCTTAATTTTTGATGTACCTTTTACTGCTCTAATAGACATAGGTTCTACACACTCCTATGTAGCTAGTACTGTTTCTAAAAACCTGGGGATTTTTGTTGAGAGCGAGTCTGTTGGGGCAGTCTATTCGGGTTAGTAAACTTTATAGGGATGTTCCGTTAGGGTGCAAAAGGAGGTATTTCTGGCATATCAGATGGAGTTGCCATTTAGGGAGTTCGATTTGATTCTGGGTATGGATTGGTTGGTTGAGCACCGAGTCAGTTTGGATTACGCGACTAAGAGGGTCGTTTTGAGGATTAAGGATGATAAAGAAGTGCTTGTGATCGGTGAGCGTTGAGATTACTTGTCTAACGTGATCTTCGCTCTTATGGTTGAGAAACTGGTTCGGAAAGGGTGTGAGGCGTATATAGCTTTTGTCAGTGTTTCAGTTTCTAGAGACTCTTCTATCAAGGATATCAGAATAGTGAGAGGTTTTTCGGATGTCTTTCCTGAGGAGTTACCGGGTTTACCTCCGAATTGAGAAGTTGAGTTCGACATTGAGCTTTTATTGGGTACAGCTCTGGTGTCCATCACTCCCTACTAAATAGCATCGAAGGAGCTTACAGAGCTTAAGGCTCAACTTTAAGAGCATCTGGATCGTGGTTAATATACCCTAGTGTATCTCCGTGGGGGGCACCGATTCTGTTTGTAAAGAAGAAGGATGGGACCATGAGGATATGTATTGATTATCGACAGTTGAATAAGCTGACTGTGAAGAATAAGTATCTACTTCCGAGGATCGATGATTTGTTTGATCAGTTCCGAAAGGCTTCAGTGTTCTCAAGAATTAATCTCCGTTCTGGATATCATCAACTTAGAGTTAAGGAATTTGATATTCATAAGACTGCATTTAGGACTCTTTACGGACACTAAGAGTTCCTAGTTATGCCTTTTGTTCTGACGAATGCTCCAATTGCATTCATTAATTTGAAGAACCGAGTCTTTCA
Source organism: Gossypium raimondii (assembly GCF_025698545.1). Taxonomy (NCBI): domain Eukaryota; kingdom Viridiplantae; phylum Streptophyta; class Magnoliopsida; order Malvales; family Malvaceae; genus Gossypium; species Gossypium raimondii. The sequence continues at coordinate 27,408,458 of NC_068571.1, read as the reverse complement.
GCCATATTTGGATTAGTTCATCGTGGTCTTCATCGACGAGATTCTAGTTTAATCTAAGACTGAGGATGAGCATGATGAACATCTTAAAGTAGTGCTTTAGATACTCCGAGAGAAGTAACTCTACGCTAAGTTGAGCAAGTGTGAGTTCTGTTTACGAGAGGTAACTTTTCTACTGCACGTGGTTTCTGTTGAGGGGATTCGAGTGGATCCTAGAAAGATTAAGGCGGTGATTGATTGGAAACAGCCTAAGAATGTATCTGATATTCATAGTGTTTTGGGTCCTGCGAGATACTATCGGCGCTTGTCGAGGGGTTCTCTCTAATTACAGCTCATTTGACTAAGCTTTTGCGCAAGGGTGTTCCCTTCATCTAGTCTGATGCTAAATAATCGAGCTTTGAGAAACTCAAGTTTGTTCTAACCCAGGCTCCTGTTTTGATACAACCTGAATCTGGTAAGGAGTTTGTGGTGTATAGTGATGCACTGTACGTCGGTTTGGGATGTGTACTGATGTAAGATGGTAAAATTGTGGCTTATGCTTCCCGTTAGCTTAAGACACACAAAGGAAATTACCCGATGCATGATCTCGAGTTGGCTACTGTGGTTTTCGTGTTAAAGATCTAGAGACATTATTTGTATGGTGAAAGGTGTATTATCTACACGGGTCACAAGAGCCTCAAGTACCTCCTTACTCAGAAAGAGTTGAATCTTAGACAGCGTCGATGGATTAAGCTACTCAAAGATTATGACTGCACGATAGATTATAATCCTAGTAAGGCCAATGTGGTGGCCGATGCTCTCAGTCGTAGAGTGATGACTGATTTGAGGGCGATGTTCGCTCGTCTTAGTTTGTTTGATGATGGGGGTCTATTAGTCGAGTTGCAAGTTAAGCTGACTTGGATTGCTCAAATTCGAGATAAGTAGTTAGGGGATGAGTCTTTGGGTTTACAGTTTCGGTAGATTGAGAGTGGCAATACTTCAGATTTTGGTCTGAATAAGGATAGAGTTCTATGTTTCCGAGGACAGGTTTGTCTACCAAATGATTTTGATCTGAGGCAGTTGATTCTGATGGAGGCGCATAGTAGCCCTTATGCTATGCATCCTGGTGGAAATAAGATGCATCTGGATCTCCGTGAACTGTATTGGTGGTCAGGTTTGAAACATTAGGTGATGGATTTTATTGCTCATTGTCTGATGTGCTAGCAAGTTAAGGTTGAACACCAGTTGCCTTCAGGTTTGCTTCAACCTGTTAAGATTCCTTTATGGAAGTAGGAGCGAGTAACGATAGACTTTGTTAGTGCGTTGCCCTTGACACCTATTAAGAAGGATTTTGTTTGGGTCATCGTGGATCGATTGACCAAGTCCGCTCATTTTATTTCAGTTTAGACGGACTATTTTCTGCAGAAGTTAGTGAAGCTCTATATCTCTGAGATTGTAAGATTGCAGAGGGTTCCTGTTTTGATAATTTCTGATAGAGATCCTTGCTTCACTTCTTGGTTCTGGAAGAAATTACATGAGGCTCTGGGTTTGAGATTGGACTTCAGTATAGCGTTCCATCCTCAGACTGATGGTCAATCTGAGAGGGTGATTCAGATATTTGAGGATATACTTCGGAGTTGTGTGATAGATTTCCGAGGTAGTTGGAAGGATTTTCTGCCACTAGCTAAGTTCGCCTGTAATAACAGTTTCCAGCCTAGCATTCAGATGGCACCTTACGAGGCTTTGTATGGTCGTAAGTGTCGTACGCCTCTATGTTGGACTGAGTTGGGTGAACGTCGGGTTTTAGGTCTTGAGTTAGTTTTTGAGACTGAAGATAAAGTTAGATTGATTCGGGATCGTCTGAAGGCGGCTTCTGATATGCAGAAGTCTTATAAAAATCTGAAGAAGGAGACATTAAGTACTCTATAAGTGACCTTATCTTTCTTAAGGTTTCTCCGTAGAAGAAAGTTTTGAGATTTGGTCGTAAGGGCAAGTTGAGCCTTAGGTTTATTGGGCCGTATCAGATTCTGAAGCATGTGAGACAGGTCGCTTATCAGTTGGAGTTACCTCCAAAGTTGGACCGTATCCACGATGTGTTTTACGTCTCAATGTTGAGGTGGTACCGGTCTGATCCATCTCACGTTATTTCTGTTGAGGAGATCGGAGTTTGACCAGACTTGACTTTCGAAGATGAGTCACTTCAGGTTTTGGATCATGAGGTTAAGGTTCTGAGGAGAAATTCCATACCGTTAGTGAAGGTTCTGTGGTGGAATCATGGCATTGAGGAAGCCACGTGGGAACCTGAGGACTCGATGCGTCAACAGTATCCTCATTTGTTCTGATCAGGTAAATTTCGAGGTCAAAATTTCATTTAGGGGGTAGAGTTGTAATGCCCTAAATAATTTATTTCTGTATCTATAAGTTCTGATGTAAGTTCTGACATCAGTGGTTAAGTGTTCTAGTTGTGTGTATGAGGTCTTGGGTTCAAGTCTCACCTATGCCAGATTTTGTTATTTTTGAACTAAGCCTTACCCTTGTTGAGTGGACTTATATAAAATTGTCTGTTAATCCATATTAGAATAAGTCTGCTGGTTCGAGTAGTAAGAGAGTTGGTGTGTTGGAGGTCCTGTGTTCGAACCCTTGCGAGAGCATGGGTATTATTTTTACTCGATTTTGTGTTAGTGTTTCGGTGGTGTTGGGATTCTGAGGAAGTTGAGATTATGTGGTTAGTAGGGAGTTGGGTGTTATCTGATTTGTTTTTTTTCTTTCGAATTTCTCTCTGTCTCTAACGTTTCTTTTTTCCCCTCCCCTCTTCTTTGTTTTCCTCCTTCAATTTTTCATGGCTTTCCTCTGATCTCTATGGGATTTTCTCGGTTAATCTTCAATACTGCGTTCTTGGTTCTTTATTCGGCTGGTAAGTGATTTTTGCAGCCTTTAACTTTTGGTTTGGGTTTAATAATGTTAGTCTATGGTGGCTAAGTGGTGAATTCTGTGATTAGGAGAAGGTTGTGAGGCAAGAAATCGCACATCATCGGCTTGATTGGAGGTTGTGGTCTTTTTTGGTAAGCGGTAAGTTGGTTTTACATAATTGGGTAAATTGTGTTAGGCTCATAATTGATTATTAAAAGGTGTTTGGGCATTTTATTTTTGGTGTTAATGGTCTCAGGAGTGATTCCACGGCGGAAACGAACCAAGTGTGTACCCAAAATGCAAAAAATCGAGCGCGAAAGCAAAAAAAACCACACTATTGATACCACACGGGCGTGTGCCCGGCCGTACGGTTGGCCGTGTCTCGTGGGCCCACACAGGCATGTCATGGGCATCTGAGATTTGGGCCAAGCCGTGTGGACCACACGGGCAAGGCCAATCTGGGCATGTGGGCCACACGGGCACGTGGGCCCATAATTCTGAAGTTTTCACTAAGGTCGTACAGGTTGTTTCGATCGACTGTGGACCTACCGTAGGGTCTGTAAGGGCTAACCAAACCCTAAAATTATGATATCTGATATTCTGATACTCTGCTTTGAATAAAACACTATTATGCTTGTCTGATAACTCTATTAAGTATATTTATATAAATGACATCTGTTTATTAGCATGTTATGCATGATATTACTATATCTGATATTTCTATATCTGTGACTGGGGTGGGTTTTTGTATATGTGGAGGAAGTGTTATGAATGGTGACCTTCGCCTATATTTTGGCAGCTTGGCTGCATATTATCTGATATGTGTCATAATGGTACAATGTGGTATATAAGGTTGGGTGGGTGTTTTTAACCCTACATGGTGATGGGTTGGTTGGAGTTAGTGTGTAGAGGATGGGGGTAGGATTATGTATATCTGTTCTGCATATTTGTTTCTGTTATCTGAATTTGTAAAGGACTTAAGTCCGAATCTGAATCTGAATTTGACTGTGTATGTGAATTTTGTATGTATAGCTTGTCTATTTCTGTTGGGTTATACACTGGGTTTACGTAAACTCACTTTTATTTGTATGTTCTGTTCAAATAATCCACACACTTGGCTGGTCGATGCAGCGGAGTCGTGCGGTGACCACCAGTCTACGAACTGACTTAAAATAAAATTATTTATTTATTTATTTATTTATTTATTTGAAGTTTATTTCTGGGAGTTTTGTATTGATTGGACTCTCTGGACTGTTTGTTTAATTTTTGGGATTTGGATTTTTCGTTTAATACTTTATTTGCGACGGTTATCTAAAAACAGGGTTTTTACTAAAACAAGTGTTCCAAACTTACGAATGGGATTTTAAGAAAATAATGTTTACTATAACTTCTGCTGTAAATTACGTTTTGGCAAATAAACCAATTAATTAACGTTTTCGACAATGGATATAAACGAATATGAGTTATTAAATTGAAATGATTTAACATAATGACTCCGTTTTCAAAACCCATTTCTTTGTGACATCTCCGAATTCGGCCATAATGCCTAGGCCGGGTCTAGGGTGTTACATTGTGACAAGCAAATATTAGCTCACTAATCGTCTAAAGTTCAAACTGAAGATAAGTGGCATTTTAAAGAACGTTTACATTACGAAAAAGACAACTTACTTCAGTAGATAATCTAAATGAGTTTGTAATCCCATAAAAGAATCAAAGTGACCATTTGATTCAAATACTGAGCAGGATTATTATGTCATCTACAATTCCAACAGGTGACTCCACGAGTAGAGTCATAGATGTACTCATTGGTAGGCGAATATGTTCATAAGTTAGTAAATTACCGAGTTTCTGTGAACTCATTCGTAACAATATAAACATGATTTTAATAATTCTAAGTTAAGAAATGTAATTAATCTAACACAATTATGTCATCTTAATTAAAATCGTATTTTGAAATCCTGCATTTGAGATTTATTTATTTTGTTCACTTATTTTAAAATCTTAGTTTTAATCACCCTCTTCAAAAAAATATTTTCTTCACCAAAGTGTTTTAAATAGCATTCATAAATAATTCTTTTCACGGTCCTCGTATGCACGATATGTAATACCCCAAAAATTACTGCAGAAGAAGTAAGATAATATTCTGATATAGTAAAATAACTAAATAAAGTGATAAAAGGGTAATTTTGAGTGATGTCAACATTAAGAAGTAAATTATGACATATTAATTCAAGAAAGGATTAAATAGCAAAAGTAAGAAAAGTTTTATTGCCCAAGGGTAAATACTCAAAATTTGAGGGGTTAAAGTGAAAATAAGAAAAAGTTGAAGGACCAATAGTGCAAATATTTTAAGGTTGGAATAATCTAGAAACTAAGGAAAATGGATGAATTAGGACCAAATTGAATAGGTGAAGAATTAGGAGGGACTAAATCGTAATTTTACCAAATTAAGTAATGACTCAATGATGGAATTTTAAAAGATCATAAAGGGCAAAATGGTCATTTAATAAGAGAGAGAAATCTAGGAGATAATGATGATGTTGGAGATATTTTAGATTAATTAAATAAATAAAGATTAGTTTATTAATATTTTAATTTGATTTTTAAATGATATTTTATTATTTTATTATTTTATTATTTAGTATATATAAGTGGAAATAAAGATGAAAAGGAACCAACCCACCATCTTTTCCATGCAATTCACGTTAGAATAGAAGAGAAGAAAGAAAGTTTTGCTTTCTTTACAATTTCGTCCTTCCACCAAAAAAATTCACCATTTTCACTTAGAAATCAAAAGAATTTCCATAGCCATCAAGAGAGAAAGATAACAAGGAGACTATGGGGAGCTAGAATATCAAGTTGGATTCAAGAAATTGAAGTTTTAGGAGAGAGAAAATCAAGTTAAAGGTTGAAATCAATAGGACAAGGTAAGAACATTAAGATTTCAATATATTTTTAAGTTTGATATTATTAAAATAGCATGGAAAAGATGTTATAATAGAGTTTTATTATATAAATTATTATATTCTTGATATATTAGTGGAGAGAAATAAGTGAAAGTGATGGAAAATATTATAGAGAAAGGGAATAAGGAAGTTATAAACTTAGTAATTAATGCTTGCACTAGAATAGTTTTGGACAAGCAGCAGAGGTTAAATTTGAAAATCACCATAAATTGTGGAAATGAAATTAGAGGATTAAAAAATATGAAATTAAATCTTACTGAGTCTAGTTTCTCATAGAAGAAACGGTGTAAGTAATGAAATTTTAAATCATGAGATATAATAGATTTTGTGAGGCAATGTCAGAATGATTTTGGGTTCCCCTATTTTGAATTTGGAAAATAATAAAAAATTGTAAAAAAATAATTATGGGTTATAATTTATATTTTTAAAATCCTTAAAGAGTCTATTTTCAATATAAACAAATGGGGATATCATCTGAATTCTGTACAAGCAGATAATCAAGTTTTAGTGAAGAAGGATCGGAACTGTCAGATAGCATAATAGAGGTGACTTTAAAGAATAAAATGTACTTATTGGCTGAACAAAAAATTCTGAAAATTTTATGGTAAGAAGATATGTGAGTCTATTTTCAGGTAAAATTAGTGGATCCTAATTTGGACTTCTGTAGCTCAAGATAAAAATAATTTAGTTGCTATGAATCAAATGGATAGTTTTGAATAAATTTACAAGTACATAGTAAAATCATAGATAATGTTACTTATAAGCATATTATATAAATTAAGGATGTGGAATGGAGAGGAGGAGGAGGATATATATATATATATATATATATATATATATATATATATGAATATTCAGCTAGCATAGATAATTTGCACGTTTTAGGCTCGTGGACTAAATTGAATAAAAGTAAAATTTTAAGGGTAAATTTGTAAAATGTCAAAAAGTGACCAAATTGCATGAAATGAATTTTTTATTATTTAAATTATTAAATTGAATGAAATATTAATTTAGATCAATATTGGGTGGAAATTTGAGAAAATAGAAAATTTCCAAAATGTCCCAATTTTGATATTTTCGCAATTTAGCCCGGTAAGTTCGTATGAACTATATTCGTATAATTTTAATTGAAGTGAATGCTATTTGGTAATAAATAATATATATGTGTGTGTTTTATTATTGGAATTAAATTATTATTGGTAATATGTATAATTATTTGATGCATTGAAATGATTATCGGAAGCTCGATTGATTGGAAGCTTGTTGGAAATGTATCACATTATCCATTTGTTCTATTGATAATTTTGGATGATTTGATTCTGGTTATAATGGCATGTATAATAGAAATTGCTTAACGTTAGCTCATTAATGTTTTGATTTTGATTGGTTATAAATATGAATGCTTGATGAAAAGAAAAGTCTGAAAATTAATTAGTAAACTCTATAAATGCTCTATAACCCTATTATGGCGATAGATACGGGTTAGCGGTGTTACACGATAACTCGACATTTACTTGTCACTTTATTGCTTGTTGCGATTGTGTACACTTGCACATTTCCATCATTCCAAGTTTTTGGCGTCGTTACCAGGGACTGCGTTTTAAAAAAGTCATTATTTGTGAAGTTGTTACATTTGCATTTTGGTTAATTTTTCTGTTCAAATTTTAACTTAGTTAATTCTTTTGTGATTATTTCAAGTGTTTATGAGTATTGATCGAATCGTCGATTTACTCCCTGTAGACCCTGAGATTGAACAAACTTTTCGACAGCGAAGAAAACAAGCAAGTCAGAGAAGGACTAAAAAGATGAACTTCAAAAATCTGAATTAAGGAAACGGAGCAAACCTTGCTAAAAATCCTATCCTTATTGCTGATGATAGGGTTAGAGCTTTGAGACAGTATGTAGTGCTAGTATTTCATGATCTTAATCCGGATATTAGGAGACCCGAAATTGAGGCACTATAGTTCGAGTTAAAGTATGTCATGTTCCAGATACTTCAGACAGTGGGCCAATTCAATGGAATGCCTACCGAAGATCCTTACCTACACTTAAGACTGTTTATAGAGGTCAGCGATTCTTTCAAGTTAGCCAGAGTACCCGAAGATGCATTACGATTGAATTTATTTCCATATTCACTAAGGGACAGAGTTCGAGTTTGGTTGAACTCATTACCACTAAACTCAATTTCAACATGGTAAGAGTTAGCAGAAAAATTCCTTATGAAGTATTTCCCGCCTAGCAAGAATGTTAAGTTAAGGAACGAGATCATTGCTTTCCAAAAAATGGATGATGAGTCATTGTATGAGGCATGGGAAAGGTACAAAGAATTATTACGGAAGTGCCCTCATCACGGAATCCCAAATTGCATACAACTTGAGACATTTTATAATGGTCTCAATGCTCACACGAGGATGGTAGTGGACGCTTTTGCTAATGGTGCTCTACTTTCTAAGTCTTATAATAAGGCTTATGAAATCATTGAGAGGATTGTCAGAAACAATTGTCAATGACCAACCAATCGAGCAGCGTCAGGAAGATGAGTCGCTGGAATACATGAAGTAGATGCTCTTACTTCACTCGCATCTCAAGTATCATCATTATCCTCAATGTTAAAAAATCTTACTACTAATGGGTGTAATAGTTTTGCAGTACAGCCACTAAATCAATTTGAAAATGTAGCCTGTGTTTATTGTGGGGAAGGACATTTGTTCGAAGAATGTTCATTGAACCCAGAATCTATGTATTACATTGGTAACCAGAACCAAAATCAAGGAAGGCAAGAGCTGCAATCTAATTTCTATAACCCATCATGGCAAAACCACTCGAATTCTTCCTGGAGTAAACAAGGGGCAAGAACCAGTAACAATTATGTCCAACCTAGATCGACCCAGCCACCTCGTTTTTCCCAACAAGCTCAAAAACCAACCCAAGCTGAACCATCCAATAGCCTAGAGAATCTATTGAAGGCATGCATGGCGAAAAATGATGCCTCTCTAAGGATTTTGAAGAATCAAGTGGGTCAGCTTACAACTAAACTCAGAAACCAATCAGAAGGTGCTTTACCTAGTGATATGGAGAATCTAGGGAATGTGCATTGTAAAACGTTAACATTGAGGAGCGAAAAGAATTTAGAGCCCAATTCTATTGAAGTTGAGAAGGAGCTAACTGACACTCAAGACTCAGAGGAAGTTTAACCGAGTGTTGAAATTCTAGTTTCACCAGAAATTGAATCTGCAAAATCTGACAAGGTAAATTCTGAACCAGCTAATTTTGATCAACTAATAACTCCGTTAGATGCAAAATTACCCCAGAAAACGAATCAACCAGTTCCAGTAAAGAAACCTCCACCACCCTACCCTTAAAGACTTTAGAACTTAAGCAACTTCATATCAACATCCCATTGGTTGAAGCACTTGAACAAATGTCGAACTACGTCAAATTCATGAAGGATGTGCTATCTAAAAAATGAAGGCTTGGAGAATTTGATATGGTAGCCCTAACGAAGGAATGTAGTGCATATCTTCAAGACAAACTATCCCCAAAATTGAAGGATCCTGAATGTTTTACCATACCTTTCAATATTGGAGCAACATATTGTGGTAAGGCACTATGTGAATTGGGTGCGAGTATCAACTTGATGCTCATGTCAATATTTAGAAAGTTGGGGATAGGTGAAGTTAGACCTACTACGGTTACACTTCAATTAGCAGATCGATCCTTAGCACTTCTAGAAGGAAAAATCGAGGACGTATCGATACGTGTAGACAAATTTATCTTTCCTGCTGACTTTATGATTCTAGACTTTGAAGCAGACAAAGAGATGCCAATCATCCTAGGAAGAACATTCTTAGCAACTGGAAGGACCCTTATTGATGTGCAGAAGGACGAGCTTACTATGCGTGTTCTGGATGATCAGGTAACATTTAACGTTTTTAAGTCTATGCGATTTCCTGACACAATTGATTATTGTTCAGTAGTGTCTGATTTAGAGGATTTAATGGTGGAGAAGGAACTCAATTATTTTGAGGACCCATTGGAACAAATTTTGACATCAGATCCTTCAAATGATGAAGAGGAGGATGAATACTTAGTTTTGTTAGAAGCTAATCAAAGGGGATTTAATCCACATTCCCGCTTTGAATCTTTGGAGTTAGATAAAAGGGATTATGCCCAACCAAAAGCATCAATCGAGGAGCCACCTAAATTAGAACTGAAGTTACTTCCCTCACATTTGAAATATGTTTATTTAGGTAACTCTTTTACTCTGTCTGTGATTGTTTCAATAGAATTAACTACTGAGCAAGAAGAGAAACTCATCCTGGTGTTGAAACAATTCAAGAAGGCTATCGGATGGACCATAGACAATATTTGCGGAATTAGTCCATCTGTATGCATACACAAGATTACCTTAGAAGATGGCAAAATAGGGACGATTGATGGACAACGAAGACTGAACCCTATCATGAAGGACGTAGTCAAGAAAGAAATCCTCAAGTGGTTAGATGCGGGTATAATTTAGCCCATCTCAGATAGTTTATGGGTAAGTCCGGTCCAATGCGTCCCAAAAAAAGGGGTATCACGGTCATTGAAAACGAGAATAACGAGTTGATACCGACTAGAACAGTTACGGGATGGAGAATTTGCATCGATTACCGGAAGCTGAGCAAAGCAACTAGGAAAGATCACTTTCCTTTGTTGTTTTTGGACCAGATGCTGGATAGACTCGCAAGGCGAGACTATTACTTTTTTCTCGATGAACACTCGGGGTATAATCAGATTACAATAGCACTGGAAGATCAACACAAGACAACATTCACCTACCCATACGGTACATTTGCATTTAGGCGCATGCCATTTGGTTTATGTAATGCACCTGCTACATTTCCAAGATGTATGATGTTTATTTTTTACTGACATGGTTGAGAAATATTTGGAAGTTTTTATGGATGATTTTTCAGTATTCAGAGATACATATCATGATTGTCTAGCCAATCTAGCCAAGGTACTAAGGCGGTGTGAAGAAACAAACCTTGTACTTAACTGGGAAAAGTGTCATTTCATGGTACGAGAAGGTATTGTTCTAGGGTATCAAATAACAAGACATGGAATCGAGGTAGATAAACCAAAGGTAGATGTTATTGAGAAACTCCCACCTCCAATATCTGTAAAGGGTGTTAGGAGCTTTTTAGGCCACGCCGATTTCTATCGAAGATTCATCAAGGACTTCTCCAAAGTTGCTAAACCCTTATGCAAATTATTGGAGAAGGACACAGCGTTTAAATTTGATGAAGAGTGCTTAAGAGCTTTCAACGATTTGAAGAGTCAGTTAGTCTTGGCACCCATAATAGTCACACCAGACTAGGATTTATAATTTGAATTGATGTGTGATGCAAGTGACTTCGCGATCGGAGCTGTCATGGGTCAGCGAAGGAACAAATTTTTTCATCCCATCTACTATGCGAGTCGGACTCTGGTAGGAGCTCAACTGAATTACACGGTAATAGAAAAAGACTTACTTGCTATTGTGTTTGCTTTTGACAAGTTTCGATCTTATCTTTTAGGTACCAAAGTGACTATTTATACGGGCCACTCGGTAATTAAGTATTTACTTTCCCAGAAAGACGCTAAGCCGAGACTGATAGGTACTTCTACTTCAAGAGTTCGATCTAGAAATTCAAGATCAAAAGGGAGTGGAAAACCAAGTAGCAGACCACTTGTCCAGATTGGAGCCGCAAGAAGGGAACTCTCCTCTTATACCAATTCGAGAGACGTTTCCAGATGAACACATACTGAAGGTAAATCATGTCCGTAACACCCCTGGGTTTGCTGATATTGCTAACTTTTTAGCTTGTGATTTGATGCCGATTGATAAGACGTATCATCAAAAGAAAAAGTTTCTTCACGATGTGAAGTACTATTTTTGGAAAGAACCGTATTTGTTTAAAAAGTGTGTAGATCAAATGAATAGGAGATGCATGGCAGAAGATGAAGTACATCAGATTTTACCATTGTCACTCAGCTCTGAGTGGGAGACACTTTGGAGGTACACGTACTATAGCCAAGGTATTGCAAGCCGGATTCTTTTGGCTAACACTATTCAAAGATGCATATGCTTACATAAAGAGTTGTGATCGATGTCAAAGGGTCGAAAATGTCACCAACAAAAATGAGATGCCTCGAACAAATATAATTGAGGTAGAATTATTTGACGTTTGGGGTATTAACTTTCCCTCCGTCTTTTGGTCACAAGTACATATTAGTAGTAATAGACTAAGTGTCTAAGTGGGTTGAGGCAGAAGCATATCCGACCAACGATGCTAAGGTTGTAATAAAGTTTTTGTAGAAACATGTATTCACAAGGTTTGGAACCCTAAGAGCCATCATCAGTGATGAAGGGTCCCATTTTGTGAACAAGTGGTTGAAATGGTTATTAGATAAATATGGAGTGAAACACAAGGTCGCTACAGCTTACCATCCGTAGACGAATAGGCAAGCTGAACTGGAAAACAAGGAGATCAAAGGCATACTTGAGAAGATAGTTTGCCCGAACTGACGAGATTGGTCCAAAAGACTGGATGATGTTTTATGGGCTTATAGGAAAGCATACAAGACACCTTTAGGGATGTCACCCTATAGGTTAGTCTTTGGGAAAGCCAGCCATCTACCCTTGGAGTTACAACACAAAGCTTACTGGGCTCTCCAACGACTCAACTTGGATCTTAAAAGTGCCAAAGAGAAACAGATGCTTCAATTTAACGAGTTAGAAGAATTCCAAATGTCTTCATACGGGAATTTGAAGTAGGTTAGCAAGTCTTATTATTCAATTTCAAATTAAGGTTCTTTCCAGGTAAGTTAAAATCACGTTGGTCCGGTCCATTTATGACTCACCAAGTCTATCCATACGGAGTTGTTGAACTTCAAGGTAAGGGAGGTAATTTTCGAGCTAATGCTCAACGCTTGAAACATTACTGGGGAGATAAAATTGAACGGAATCAAATCTCGTTCATGTTATCAGATATTTAATTTTTCTTTTTCTTTTGTTTGAATAAATGATTTAGGGTATATTTTCGGGATTAGTATGTTTAAATAAATTCTGTCTAAAAGATTGGAACTTAAGTGGGACCGCTTGTGACCTCTCCAATCTTTCCTGAGAATTGATTTTAACATAATTTCCCAAGAAATTATTCCCTAAATGAAAAAATAAATTTTTAGTTTTTCAAATAAAAAGGTCAATTTTGATCCAAGTTTTATGTTGCAACTCAATTTTGAATTTTCATTAAGTCTAGGAACTTAATTGAATTATTTTTAAAATTTGGTTGCTCTTTTGTAAATATTAAAAATTAGATTTGTAAATATTTTCAAAAGCATCTAGAATAAATGTTTTTAGTTCAATAAAAAATAAAAGATGATAATTATTAATATATAATTATATCTATTATAATATATATTATTTATTATTAGCTTTATTTAAAGTTAGGATTAGTTTTAATTTAATCATATTTTATTCGATAAGTTTTTATCTTAATAAATTAATAGCAAATAATAATTTGATATGCATTATATTAATTATTAATTGTTATTTACTTTGAGTAGAATTAGAACTTAGAATTTTTAAGAATTCTACTCTAGCTCCTACTCCTTTCATTATAAATTCCACCCATCTATTTTTTTTTCATTCATACACCATTCCCTCCAAAAACACCAAAACCCTTAAGTGTCTAAACCTCCTAACAATTCCCTAGCCACAACATCGCCCAGCTAATCGGTCAGCAGCACCCCGCGCGTGCCCACACCAGACCTGCTCAACGATCCGCACGCTACTCACATCCATCCCCTGGTGCGCACTGTTGCCTTGCATACCCGAGCGGCACACTACCCTTTCACTCATCCTTAGCCAAAAACCCCTCAACCTATTTTAATTTGCCATCTTTTGATTCAAAATTATTTTTCTTAAGAGCTCTTAATCTTTACAAAAAAGGTGGTAAGACCAAATTTTCTCCTAAATTTCAATTTAATTATCTAATTTTTCAATTTATTGAATTATTAATATTTTATATTAACTAAATTTTTGAGAAAATAATTGTTACCATTTTATGATCAGGTTAATCATGCCTCGCAAGAGAACTCGGGCATCTGCCCAAATTGACGAATAATAAAACAAGTTTCACTGTGAAGAAGCCAAAGAAAGATACAAGAATATCTTCAAGAATCAACAGATGCATCCAAAGAAAGGTTTCACATTGAAAGAAAGCAACTATATTTCTTTTAGGGCGCGTATTGTCAGGTTGCTAAAACTTTCAATTAGCAGTTGTTTTGTGAGAAGAGACCTAGTGTGGATGAGGAGTTAGTACGCGAATTCTATGCGAATTTAACCTCAAGCGAGTTGACAGAAGTTCCAGTTCGCAGGATTAAGGTACCAATAACTTCAAACCCTATTAATGAGTTCTTTAAATTGCCTGATTTTGAAAACGACGAATATTCCTCCTTGATGAGCAATATAGAGTCTGAAATTTTGCAACCAATTCTCGAGGAACTTACAGTTTTAGGTTCTAAGTGGACTGTGTCAAAGCAAAGAATCCACACTTGTCGAAGAGAATATTTGACACCACTCGGAAAGGTATGGTTCTACTTCATCTGATTCAGCCTTATGCCTAGCTCACATGGGACTACAATCTCATTAGAATGAATGGTCTTATTATACTCGATTTTAACTGGGAAGACCATTGATGTGGGAAAAATCATCCTAAGGGAAATGCGGAATTGTGTCGTTAGACGTTCACATTCTGGCCCAGCTTACTTTCCCTTTACGATAACAATTTTGTGCTTGAAAGCTAAAATTCTTACAAACGTAAAGAAGATAGGCTATAGTCAGGGCACAATCACAGATTGAGACCTCTATCGAATAGCTGGAGACTCTGTTATGCAGCAATGAGTTGAAGAAAGTGAGGATCCCGAAAAAGAAGAAGAAGATCCCACAAAGATCAAGCCAGTGTAGTGGTTGAAGTCCCTGATAAGGTGGAACCAATGGAACCAGAAGCTGAACCTGATATATATCGAGACTTCAATGTTCAGAGCTCAACCGCCTCGCCCAGATCTTCGAGATGAGCTGCCAAAATTAATGGACATAATGCAACATATGCAGTGGCAGCAACAAGCTTACTGGAAATACTCAAAAATAAGATATGACTCGATGAGAAGTGCTCTTACGAAAATTTACAATGACCCATTTATTTTTGTGCCTAAGTTTCTAGATTACATATTTGAATCATGGAGCCCATTATCGAAAAAGGACCAAAGCGATTCATGCAAAGACAATAATGATGGAGCAAAAGATGAGTCGAATTCGGAAGGATCTGCAAATAAATAAAGGGGGATCTCGACTTTATTTTATTTATGTTCTTAGGTTATTTTAGGATAAAGTTAATTAGGAATTTCTGCATAATAAAACGAGAGATGGAAATCATTAATAAAATTGAACAAGTCGCGAAGTATAAAGTGTGGCAATAGATATATGCATGTCTAGGATTGGATTTAGAAAGAGCTTGGTACTTAAGTAGTCAAATTGACTCACCTACTCTTTTTCTAGAATCCTACCTGGTGTATAGTATCTATTCACTTTAAACAATGAGGACATTGTTCATTTTAAGCAGGGGGACCGAAAAATTGAAATTATTTCCACTCAAAATAAATAGTTCTTTTAATTATGATTAGGATATATTTTGTTCAATAATTTTAAATTTTGTTAAGTATGCTAAAATTCAGTATAAATAAAGTACTATTATTTCAATAAATTGTTATGTTAGTTAAATAATGATATAAATGTATTTTTAATAAAGCAAGCAAATCGTACCATAAAATTTCTAGTTCCTTAAGAAAGGTAGGCATGCATGAAAGTTTAAGTCTCTAGAATTGACTTAATAGTTTCTTGAGGCGAAATCTTAGGAAGCATGGAATGTTGAAAATGATTTAGGCAACTCTTGTTTGGACCGTTTGAGCCTTTCAAGCAACCTTAATGAAATTTTATCCTTTCAAACCCAACTTTGAGACTATATGGCCTAATTTTATTTGAACCCTTGCAATATATAGCCATCACTTCTCTCTTAATTATCTTTAAATTGTCCCAAACACTAGACTCAATACTATTCAGAATATTCTTTAAAAATAAGTTTGGGGGAGTTGAAAGAAGTATCAAATGCTCTAAAAATTGTAGTACATACAGTAAAATGCTTAAAAAAAAAGAGCACACATACTTGAAAGAAAATAGATATACAAAGGAGCATGTGAAAGCAAAGTAAGTTGGTATATTGAGGGAAATTATTCCAAAGGTCCGATTGAAGCTGAGACTAGGGTTTAAAAGCCTAAATTTATCTATCTTTTACCTAACACTAGCCTAGCTACGTTACAACCTTTTTAAAGACCTATTGATTCAAGTTTTCTAAGATACCTACATTAGTGGAGAGAAATTGCTATGTTCAACATATGAAGGCATAAGTTAAACTTAATGATTGCAACTTAATCTTGAATAAGGAAATAAAATTAAATTGGTAAGGGTTAACATGTCTTGTTAATGAAGCATTTAGTCTAATTGTGCTATCATAATAGTCGTTGAGATTAATTTGAACGATCTGTATACTTAAGAAGCATAACTATAAAATTTCTTGTTTTTGAGCATAAGTATATTAAATTCATAATTCTGGGAAGAATGTTATTCTGAAGGGATTTTTCAAAGCTTTTTTCTGAGTAATTATTTTTAATTTGTGCATTACTCGGGACAAGCAATGAATTAAGTTTAGGGTATGGAAACACGGAAATTTACACATTTTTACATACCCTTTTTAACTTAACATCATACAGTTTAGATAAAATTCTTGTCGAAAAATAATTAATTTTTTCAAAATAATTAAAGTGCACTTTAAATATGAAAATGTTGAATTTTAGTTAATTTTATAATTAATTTTGATAAGTTTTGGCTATTTTCGACAGATTTGCACAAATGGCGAAAAATAGCTCGACAAACACTGCTAGAAGCGCAAAATCGAGAAGCAATTTAAAGTATCGAGGCAAACTAAATTTCAGCCTAAGACGGTCCAAATTATATGTATTAATTCATAATTAATTTATATCCAATTTAATTTGGGTTAATAAATTATTATTAATTAATTATGAAAAAGTGGTCTAGTTGAACTCAATCGACCAAGAAATGGACAGCCCGAAAATCGTCCCAAGAGATGACCCAAATCAGCTTATTAGTTGACTATTTAAGCTTGCAAAGAGGCTCTTGAAGACTTGTTCAAGTTGCATTCAAACCTCTCGACAATTGGTGGCTTTATAGATTTGCCCCAAGCCTAAATTAGCAAAGTTGAAACTATCAACCTTGCCACATGTGTGGCAGGCCAAGGGAGGGCTCTTTGGCTGATAATTTTAGCTATTTCTAGCAGCCCTCCTCAGCTATAAAAATCCCCTTAGGCTGGTCATTTGAAAAACACACCTCAAGCATTCACATCTTTCCTTTATTCTCTCCACTTTCTCTCTTCTTTTCTATTCCAAAATTCCCTTGCTCTCTTGCTGATTTCTCCTCTTGGGAAAGGGGCATTCATCATCTATTTGGAGTAGCAATTAAGTGTTCATAGCAGCCTTGGTCAACGAGGACAACGGAGAAGGAAGAACGGATCAACTAGTCAAGTCACGAAAAAACACCAGATTTGATTCTTGTTCCCTCTCTATTTAAATTCTGTTGTTGTTATGCTGAAAATATCTCTGAATATTTATGTTGTTGGAATGGTTAATTTAATCAATTTAGCTTTAATTTAGTTCGTGTTAGGTTGATTGCATTTCGTTTGTTAAAATTATTGAAATTGTGTTTATGTTGTTATAGGCCTCAGTAAGATGCTTGATTAAGTAAAATCATGACTAAGTTATTCTTGCATTACAATTGTTAGGTAACTAATGAATTAATTATTTAAACGGATTGAAATTGTAATTAATGGACACAAGATTTAATCGGTGCATGTTTAATCATCTAAGGTAGTTGAGGTTAGATTAGCAACAGATGTCGACGATACATTTGCCTTGCATAACTTGCAAGATTATTGTGATTAAACTGTTTCAAGGTAAGGATACTTTGTTACCTCACATAGTATTTTACGTGCTTATTAAATCGAGTTATTGTTTGAATTGACATAGAGATATGTACAAGAGATTATTTCGATTTAATAAGTATGTATGTGCAATAACATATTTGCCTATTAAGAGTTGTTTAATCAGTTGAATTGACATAGGGATATAGTCAAAAGATAAATGGATTTTGGTAGGTGAGTATGTTCATAAGTTAGCAAATTACCGAGTTGTCGTAAACTTATTTGTAACAATATAAACATGAGTTTAATAATTCTAAGTTAAGAAGTGTAATTAATCTAACACAATTTTGTCATCTTGATTAAAATCGTATTTTGAAATCGTGCATTTGAGATTTATTTATTTTGTTCACTTAAAATCTTAGTTTTTAATCACCCTCTTCAAACAAAATATTTTTCTTCACCAAAGTGTTTTAAATAGCATTCATAAATAATTCTTTTCACAGTCCTTATGGGTACGATAACTCAATATTTACTTGTCACTTTATTACTTGTCGCAATTGTGTACACTTGCACATTTCTGTCATTCTAGCTATGCAGGAGGTTGATTCCAAGCTCTGGAAATAGGCCATAGATGCCAAGATAGATTCTATGAAATCCAATACGGTATAGGAACTTGTAGGCTTATCGGTTAAGATTAAACACATAGGGTGTAAGTGGATCTATAAGAAGAAGAAAAATGCGGAAGGGTAAGTGTAAACACACAAAGCTAGACTTGTAAGGAAAGACTACACATAGAAAGAAGGCATCGATCACGATGAGACCTTCTCTCCGGTAGCCATGCTCAAGTCTATCCGTATACTCTTATCCATTTTCATTACTCTCGATCACGAGATCTAGCAAATGGATGTTAAAACAACATTCTTAAATGGCTATCTTGATGAAACCATTTACATGACTCAACCCGCTGGCTATGTTGTCAAAGGAAAGGAGCAAAGAGTTTGCAAACTACTAAGATCCATTTATGGGCTTAAACAGGCGTCCTACTCATACAATAAAAGGTTTGATCAAACAATCAAGACTTTTGGATGTGAGCAAAACATTGATGAACCTTGTGTTTATAAGTGTATAAAGGAAAAAAGTGTGGTGTTCCTCGTTTTGTATGTCAATGATATTATACTTATCGGAAACAATGTAGGAGAATTGTCATCAGTTAAACTATGGTTAGCTCAATATTTTAGCATGAAGGCCTTGGGTGAAGTTAGTTATATTCTTGGAATTTGAATCCTTAAGGATCGAAAGAAGAAAATGATAGCTCTATCTCAAGCTTCATACATCGATAAGGTACTAGAATGTTCTACAATGATCGATGTAAAGCCAGGCATTTAGCTGACTGCATCAAGTTTTCATCTTTCTTTATATGACTGTCCTAAGACAGCAGAAGAAAGAGAGCATATGAATAAGGTTCTATATGCTTCGTTAGTTGGAAGCCTTATCTATGCGATGCTTTGCACACATCAAGATATTTGTTTCGTAGTAGGAATGGTTAGTCGATATCATATGAATCTAGGTCTCAAGCATTGACAAGTTGTAAAGCATATATTATGGTATCTTAAAAGAACCAATGATTATATGCTTGTGCATTCTAGGGAGGACCTTACTCCTGTTGGATACACAAACTCAGACTTCCAAACCTGCAAAGATTCGAGGAAATCAACTTCGGGATATGTATTCGTTCTAGGCCATAAAGCTATAGAATGGAGAAGTGTAAAACAAACTTCCACCATTAACTCTACTATGGAGGCCGAGTATGTGGCTGCTTCTGAGGCAACAAAAGAAGCAATATGGCTTCGAAAGTTATTAACTAAACTTGAAGTTATTCCTAGTATGGAAAAAGTTATAACATTGTATTATGATAATAGTGCTACAATAGCAAATACTAAGGAAATGATAAGTCACAAGAGGACGAAACACATTGATCGGAAGAATCACTTGATACGAGAGGCAGTAGCAGAAGAAATTGCAGATGTGATGAAAGTAGCTTATGAAAATAACCTTGCAGATCCGTTTACTAAGACTCTTGTAACTACGAGTACAAACACATCGAGGATATGTGAATACGAAACATGACACATTTACTTCACTAGGGCAAGTGGGAGATTGTAGGGAAATGTGTCCATATTATAGTAAACATGTAACTCTTTTCTATTTATTTGAACAATGAATAAATAAATAAAGTTAATTTCACAATTTACTATTATGTCTTTTTTATTTTGTCTCTTATATTTTGCATACATAGCGAAATTGTGACAAGCAAATATTAGCTCATTAACTCTCTAAAGTTTAGGGTTTTGGGTGCAAGCTTTTTTAGGGTTTAGGGGTCTCGAAAAAAATTATTTCGTTTAGGGTGCAGGCTTTTTTAGGGTTTAGGGGTGCCGAAAAAAATTATTTCGTTTAGGGTGCAGGCTAGGGTTTAGGGGTCCCGAAAAAATTTATTTCGAGTTGACGTTTCTGGTCAAATAGTATAAAATCGCTTCTACCAGGATGCTATCAGAGAAGAAATTGTGAAATCGTGCCCTCGTGGACGCCATTTCAGCACAGTTTAGAGATTTTTTGAAGGAAATTGTGAGGATTTTGGAAGGAATTCGAGAGTTTAAGAGAATTTTGGAAGGAAATTGAGAGAATTTTTGAAGGACTTTGAGAGAATTTTTGAATGAAATTGAGATAGGATTTGTTTGTGAAAAAATAAGAGGTAGGGGGGTTTTTATAGTTTCAAAATATCTGACCGTTGGGGGGGCCAACGGTCAAATTTTTGACCGTTGGGGTACTGTTCATGCGCGGGTGTCATCGCGTCCACGTCAACGCGACCTGCTGACGTGGAAGGAAATCGCTTCCTCAGGGACGCGATTTCCTTCCACGTCGGCAGGTCGCGATGACCTATCACGTTCCCGACATCGCGCTGACGTGGACGCGATTTCGGGGAAAACGGCCCATTCCGGTAAATAATTAAAAAATCGGCCTATTTCGGTAAATTTAAAAAAAAAAGGGTTTTTTTAGTGTTTTGCCCTAAAATATAACCTGAACTAAATAAAAATAATTATTTTTATAATTTAGCCTAAAAGTTAAAAAAGAATTAAAATTTGCCGTTCGAAGTCGACATCAAAATAAAGTAGGAAAAAGAACGAAGAGGTTTAACAAAAAGACCTCTACTATAACCTGAAATTGTAAAGACTAGAAAGAACGAACAGAGCTTTTCGCTTGAAACCCGGCAATGGTTTCTTTGTCGACTTGGTGTCGATACTTGGTTCACAAGATCGAGTACTCCTTCACTCTCGGCTGGAAGGTCGCATCTTCTTTATCTTATCTCTTTCACATTTAGTATTGATTTTTGCTCTTTGATTTTGAATTTTCATTTTTAGGTTTCTTTTTTTCTCCAATGTATATGCCAAAATCCTATGATTTTGGAGCATTGGGTATGGTTTATTTCCTTGTTTTGATGATTTGCCACGGAGTTTGAGTTCTTTTGATGGTTATTTCATTGGGTAAATATAGAGACTTTTCCTTTTTGGGGTTTGGGTAGTTCCCTGATGTTTTCTTTTTGTTCTTTTCTAATGCATTACCTTTGTTTCTTAGGGTTTTCAGAATGCGTGATTTCGTCATCATAGTGTTTCTGATTTCGGAATTCCATGATCCATATTTACCTCAATGTTCTGTGCTTTCTCTTTTACATAACAAAAGTAATTGCATCTACCAAAATTCTTATGAAGTGTGTGAAAATTCATCGAGTAGAATGATATGAACTCTGTATATTAATTGATATTGATATGTAAATGCGTTGTTTTTCTCCTACCTAGACAGAATATTGAAAGCTGCGTTCGAATCTAGGTTTAATTTTTGCAAAGACTATAATGGATTTACATACACTATGGAATGCTTGATATTCTTAGTCTCGATGCCAGTATGATTCTTGAAGCCTTTGATGGAAAAAAAAAAGATGAGTCTAAATGAGTCCATCAATGTGGGGTTTGTGAAAAGGTGGAAGATCATATATTGAATACTGTAACTAATAGAATAATTTGGGTAAAGGGTGGAAAATTAAATCAGATTTTCAGTCCATGATGAAGATAATTGCGGGGAAATCACTCTTGGTTCCTTTTCAGTTTGTGCCACACTTTGGCCCAAGCTGGACTCATTCTGTTGTGGTGGTTTACCAATGGTTCAAGGATAAGCTTGCAACTGAAAATTTCATTACATTAAGAAAACCCTGTATTAGAGGATTAGAGGGCTTAGGATTTTGGCCATTTTTCATACAAGTCTTTTTAACTCAAAAAATTTGTAAATTTTGAGGAGGATTAGAAGAATTTTTCAAACTAATGTAAAGGTTCATCAACTATGTTTTGAAAATCTCCATGCTTAATTATGATGTAGAGATATTAATGTTGATAATGGAGGCTTTTAAAGTTTTAGGAGGCTTCTGTGGTTATTCATGCTTCCATTTTATTCTGATGCATAAATTTCACTGGTTTCTGGAATTGCAGAATTTTGGGTAGGTTTTTTCTTGCAAGTGTTCTTTATACTATTCTAACAGGAAACTTGATGTAAAACAGAGCTATAAGAGAGGGCAAATCAGTGACCGGGAATTACAAGATGCAGTTTGGAAAAATGTGTTTCAGGGAAAATTGACTTACTTACACTGGAGTAAAGGAGAGGCAATGGCCCCAACTATTGGAGAACGAGGGGGTACTCTTCTTGTACGGAAGATTCCATCTGCAGACCCAGGGTAATGCTGCTGCTGCTTCTCTCTCTCTCTCTCTCCCTGCCTCCTAAATTGAGTTCTTGTTTATGGTTTTGTTGGAGTAAAGGGGGTTTTCTCTTTTCATATTGTGCCGCATTTCAGAGTTGTTCTTGGTACAGTTTCCTAAAGATTCACTTCTTTATGATAACAAATGTGCAAGTTCTTACAACCCCTGAGAAATAAACTTATGGTTTCTTAACTCTGGTTTGAGTTGTCCATTGCAAATTGTAATGAATCCATTTTAGTGTCCGTGCATCTAGCCTCTGTGAAGGTTATGCTGTTCATTTAAGTTTAATTTATATTATTCCTTCTGAACATTAGTTTAGTACATATATGTGAAGATAAGCAGAGGTAAAAAACATGTTAACTTGGCATCCTCATGAGTTTGATGATCCAATCAATGTTCTCCAAACAGAATCTTGTTATCTTTTTATTTCTTTCCTTCCTTTTGTGTTCAATGTATCTTGCATATTTACTCTTCTGGTTTGGATATGATTTAGAGAGTTCCTAACTTTATGCTTGACATCTGGACAGTCGAGTTTTTGTTGGGGATGTCATTGTCATGAAGGACCCTGACGATTCTGATAACTATCTGGTCAGAAGATTGGCTGCCACTGAAGGATATGAAATGGTGTCTAAGGATGAAAAAGATGAGCCATTTGTTCTTGAAAAGGACCAGTGCTGGGTATTGGCTGACAATGAAAAATTGAAGCCCAAGGTATTAAATGTTAGTAATACAACCAAAACAAGTTCCAATTGCTATTCTTGTATAAATCAATAAAACAGACAGTAATCTAGTTCATAAATTTGACTCTAAAGGCTGCTTGTTAGCTGCCACATGCTTATTTCTTCTACCATTCTGATTAATGAATAACTAACATTAATTTAACTTTTTATACATGGCTGTGAAGAATCTGATCCATGTTCTCCACTATTCTCTGTCTTCTTTTGTTTTTTTTTTCTTCATTTGAGACGATAGGAAGCCAAGGATAGTCGGTTATTTGGTCCAGTTCCCATGACTGGCATAGTTGGCCGAGTTATATATTGTCTGCGAACAGCTGTTGATCATGGTCCTGTTCAGAACAGGTAACTGCTCTATAGTAATTATTTAACTAAAACCATTGATTTCACATTAGGTAAAAGTTCTACTTTTTGATGATTGTGCTGAAAATTCCATGTTCCTCTAACAGTCATTACGGTATGCGAAAGGATTCTCCAGTGTTGGAAGTAGAGCTGGATGTTGATGACATGGTGAAAAATCACAAATCCTAAACTGTTTACACTTTGAAAGTGTGCCTATTTGTCTTTATTACACCTTTTTCCCTCTGTGGGCATCTTTTCAGTTTAACATTGAAATTAAGGAGAGAATAAAGAAAAACAAAGAGGGCATTTAGGTTCATGTGTTATTCATGAGGATGGTAGTTTGTCCTTTCAAGATGTAAAGCAATTGGGGGAATTTCATCATATTATCTTTCCATTTGAAAACCACGAAGGGCTGCCTGACTTATGTTGGATTTTGAGTTTGGATCATATTGAACAATTGCTTTTATAGTTTCTAGTTTGAATAGCTTTGCTGAACTTTGTGGGAAAAAGTTGGGACTTGGGTACATCATTATATTTGGTTGTTCAAAGTTGGAGTCATGGTGATCTTTTTATTTTTTCTGATTCCCAGGTTCCTGCCCTCTTTGCGGCTTCTTTTCTTTGGGGGAATCTAATCATATATACTATAGCAATTTTAGGAGACAATAAAAAGAAACCATTCTTATGCTGCACATCTAAGAACATGCCATTTGTCATTATAAAAGTTTTTCATGTGTAATTATTTATTATATTTAAAATGTCATTAAAAAGCAATTATTAACTCAATGAATAAAAGAATATGGTAAGAAACTTTTCATACATATATTTATGCTTTATGCATATGTAGATGTCGTGGGTTGCAGTTTAAAACCCGTGACCATTGTACTAAATACATTTGGTAGAGGTTTATTGTGTAGACAGGGATCATAGAATTGCCCAATTCGGTAAGTTGTTGGAGAAGCCAATCAAATTGAAGCCTGGTTGGCTCGATAATAAATATATGACAACTTAAGCTATTTTGGTAGCTAATATTAGAATATTGATAGAATCATATATTGTAAAGATTAGATTAGATTTGATATGACATATCTTGTAATCCTTAAAATCAAGAGATATAGTTAATCTCGTCCGTTGACCGTCGGTTTTTAGGGAGCTCAACTATAAATAGAGAGTCCTCCCTCATTTGTACTCACCCTATTTATTGTTTCATTGTTTCATTATTTCATTATTCTTTGCCTAAGGCTGCACGGATCGTGAGACGAAAGATCTAGCCCCGTGACATATATATATTCATTATTAAAATAAAAGAATTGACAATATATATGCATATATATAAAATTATGCGGATATATACAATAATTTTTTTTTGACCATGTTTATGCCTATATATTGTATAAGTATGCATATAAGAAACTATTACCAGAATCAAAAATTATTTTCATATATTGGGACTAGAACCGGGACATAATTGTAGAAAAAAATATATTTGGTTGTTCAAAGTTGGGACTAAAATCGTTAATTTATATCTATTAACCAGAATAAAAAATATTTTCATATATGTAACTATTAACCGGAATTGTTAATTTATGTATATATCTATACAATAAAAAATTATTTTCTTATATTGGGACTAGAATCGGAACATAATTTTTCGAAAAAAATATTTGGTTAAATTAATTATTTAGAAATACAGTTCTTAAAAAATCAAATTTTATATCTAATTCTGGTATGTTTCATTATATATTTCATTAGTTACCATATTTATTTGTGAATAGATAATCCCTTAATTGTAGGCATAGCATAATATATTGTATAAATAGTATTATTTATTGATTCATTTTCCAATCATTAAAATAGTTTTGAAGGGTGCATTTCTTAAAAGTTAAAATTAAAACTTATATCACAATTATCTATTGGTGGATGCAATGATAAATTTACGTGCTAAATTGTATATTTTCCATGTTAAAAGCATATGACTTCTTAAAGTATTAAAATACCACTATAAATATCGTGCATTATACATATAATGAATAATTGTTTTGAATTTTTTAATATGATAAATAAAAATATATTAACTTTAACATCTACTATTAATAATATAATATCGACAGCATATGGCTATAAATACCTAACTTGCAAAAGATGAAGCCAAAAGTTGAGAATTGTTTAAAAAAATGCGTCTACCCTATTTTCTTCTCTAATTTCATATCACCTTTTGTTATGCTAATATTTGAACCATACATTATTAAATTTTTTCAATCAATGTTCATTAAAATAGTTTTGATGACGTATTTTTGGTTACTATTTCTACTTTTTAAATCTGTATATTGCTTTACTTATAGGTTTTAGTTATGGAAATGGCAGAGACAAATGACAAACATAGACCAATGGAATTAATCTAAGTGTTTCCACTAACCAATGATTTATTTAGATGCGTAATTTTCCACTGGGTTCCTTCATGAATTTTTTTTTTCTACATTATGATTTTGAGGAAGGAGAATCTTCCTCAACAGAAGAGATATATTGAGTCAATTAAAGAGAACACATATTTTTATATTAATGAAATAGAGAGAAAATCCGCAGTCTATTAATTGTTCCAGGTACTTTTTTATGGTCTAAAGTTTTATTTCTTAGATATAACCTGGTCAATATTCGAATTTACTCCTTTTTTTTATTTTGTTATTTTTTTAGTAAAGTAGATTTTACATTGAAAGAAAATAGGTAATCTCAAAACAAAATTGAGTTGTGGCATCTTATACTCGACTCAATTATTGGATCTGAATATAAAATATCACATTTCGTTGCCGAAACAATTTACTTTTCTATCTTACATTTTTTTGAAATAGAAATGTAGTGGTAAAATTATTTTATAAAAATTTCGGTAGCATTTCTGCCTATTTTACGTAAACACCTCCTACAAAATTTAGATTTCACAATATATTCACATTCAAATTTTCTTCCAAATCAATTCCCAACGCTTTGATTTCTCAAAACATACTAATAAACTAGATTTCTACGTTTTACTATTTCATCAAAGCATTAGTTATAACGTACTAGCAAATAAAACATAACGAAAATATTTAAATTCAATTCACGACATAGTATTATATATACAAGCCTAGGTACATGCCATTTATATAAACTATAAAGTAAACTTTTCACCAACATTGTTTGAGTTGATCTTCGATTCTTCAGATGCTACTAGAATGACCTATCGAATCTAATTACATGCGCACGGAAAAATAGACAACCGTACGCTGAGCAATTTTTATGTTCAGAGGTGGTAATATCATATAAACCATTACATAAGTATTGAACATAAATTAATTGATAGAAATAAATTTAAACATGATTATAAATATCATTAATAACATCACAATAAAAGAAAATTCTAATATTAATAAAACTTAATATTACGATATTGACAAACCGAATAAAAAAAAGCTTTTTTAATCAAATTTAAAATCGCGTAATTAATTTAATTCACACAATATGAAAATTCAAGTAAGTTCAACTTTTGTTTTTGCTTTTCTTTCAATTTAGACCTCGCACTAAGGTTTAGACTCATAACTAGATACACGAATCTGCCACCGTGAGTTGTTCGGCAACGATTACCATCAAAGTAGTCTACGATCCTTTGAGAATTGAGACTGCCCACGACCCTCTGAGAATTTGAGAGTTCTAAATCCTTTGATGTAAAGACTTTATGTCATGCCAACTATATTCGATCTATAGTCTAACTTAGTGAAACGGGGTAAAAATCAAATTTCATGATCCATTTCAATTCCATTTTCATATAATTCTCATTTGAATTTCGTTTCATGTTCAAATCACATATCGCCTAATGTAAAATTAGGCTTCCAATTCAAAACATATTAAAAATTTACTTGCTCAATCATCTAAAATCATAATACTCAAATCCAAATCTTAACCTTGAATTTGCTACTTTAATCATTTGCAAAACATAGTCTTCATCTTGAAACATATTATAAATATTAACTAAATCAGTCAAACTCATCCAAAACTCATAAAATAAAATAAAATAAAATAAAATAAATTTAATATAACTAGTCATAGTAAACTAAATATTCTAAAGCATTATATAATGAAAATAAGATATTAGCACAAACCAAAGTTTCAATCGCTTTATTCCTTTTCTTCGCCTTTCTCCTTCAAGATGCTCATTTCATTTTTAGCTACAATAGGAGCAATTCAATACGAAACAATGTCATTTATCTATTCTAATACTAAAACAAATAATAACAAACTTAAATATGCATGGTTAATCAAGTTGACAACTTAAGTTTCCTAGACTGAAATTCACATATCTTTCGACTCGATTATCTATTTCCAATTTCGTCTTCACCAGAATGCTCACTGCTGCACAAGCTATCATTTAGCACAAATATTACACAAACTGGCCAAGGTTCTCTACTTTCCCTTGACCATGGCCAATTGTACCAAGTAGAGTTTCCATCCATTTTTATTTATTTTTCACACTTAAACTAGAATTCATCTTCTAATAATTTTCCATCCAAAAATATACCTACTTCACTTAAGTTTTCTAAGCTTCTATAACAGCTCGTTTTCAATGGAGTCAGAAATAGTGGTTCTGGGATTAGAAATCCGACTAATGAGTCCATAATTATTATTATTTAATTCATATGGGTCAAATATAGTTTATAATGAATTTTGATTTGATTAATTTTTGCTAATAGAACAAATAGTTAAGTATAAGTGGGTTGTCCTTAAAGTCAAGTAACTTTAGAAAATGAGGTATCGGAACATCGTTTCTGTAAACCGAGTCCATAAATATTTTATTAAATATTTACAGAGTTATTATATTGGTATGTGAAGGTTCAATTTGGAAATTTTATTCTTTGACTAATTAATTAAAGAAGAATGACTAAATTGTAAATGTGTAAAACTCAACCCTTTGTTGAATTTTATTGATTGAATAGCTTATTTAGTAAACGTGGAAGGTTTTATAAGACAAATATACCATTTTTATTAAGTGGAGCGGTTAATAAGTGTGTTTTATACCCTTTTATACATTAATTTAAAGTTAAAACAAATATAATAAAACAAAAGCATAAAAAATAAAACTATCATCTAACTTATTTGGTTCCACCAAAAAAAAAAACCAAAATTCTCCATTGAAAGGGCTTGAGTTTTGGCTATAGCTAATCACTCTTGTATGGTAAGAATTTTGATCCATTTTTAGTAATTTTTATGTTTTTGAGATCGTTGTAGCTTAATCTAGCTAACCCGAGGACTATTTCGTAAAACTGTTAAGAGTTTTGAAACTTGCCATTGATGGTTCTTTGAGGTTCTTAGTGTTAAATGATGAATTTGTGAACTTGGTTGTTGTTTAGGACTATTTTGTAAAAAAATTTTGTTAGTTTTGAGTTTAAGGAATGATATGAAAAAATATAAAATTCAACATGTATATTTGTGAAATTTTCAAATGTTTAAGGGTTGATTTGATGTGCCATTAGGATTGGTTTTGGATGTTAGGATTCAAATGTGAAATTTTTAATAGTTTTGGATTTGAGGACTAAATTGAACAAAGTGTAAAAGTGTAGAGAAAATTTGTAAAATGGAATTTAAAGGTCATATGCATAGAAATGAGTTTGATAATTTATTTGAGTTTGATAAATTAAATTTAATAATTATATAGATCAAGAATTGAACCGTACGGAGGATTACCAGGAAAAAGGGAAAATCACAGATTAGTCCCTACAAGTCACCCGATAGTATATACTAAGTAAGTTCATAGTATAGATAAATATTTGTATATATTAATAACTTATGCTATTATGATTTGGCTTAGTTGTATTTAGATTGAATTTTGATATTAAATTGAAATTATAAATGTTTAGCATTAAGTATAGGTGAGAAAGTGGGTGTTTGGTTGTTATTGAATGTTTGGGAAATATGGTTATATGATATTGGAATGAATTTAGCTAACTGATAGCATGTGTACGAGAGTATTTTGAGAAGTGTCTCTGAATTTTAAATGTGATAATTCTGTTGAAATGCCCATTTGAACGTAGTAAACGATTAGGATACGATTGGCATGCCAATAGGGTTAGAACGCGCGCTTGTATAGGTTTGCACTTCGGTGCCTCTATTTGCATTTTGATACTCTCTAGTGTGTTATGGGTACCGGAGTATCTGAGTCTTGTTACTATAGTTTATTAGACTATGAAAATTGTGATTAATCCTAAAATGATTTGTTATTTTTGGTGTTTATCCATTAAAAGGTTTGTATCAGAGTAAAAACATACTAAAATGTTTCATTTGGTATTGATGCAATGAATTGTATATGTATAAATATGAAGGTTTTGGTTAAACCATTGATGAACATGAATTATTTGATGAACTAATTCTGTACTAATCATATGTATTCTCGTAAATGATTGTCAGATTTAATTAATTTAAGTTATGTTAGATTTCACATTATTTAATTGAGGTAAGTTTATTTGAGTTTTAGCTATGAACTTACTAAGCTACTTAAGCTTATTCTGTTTGTTCTTGTTTTCTGTAGTTAATGTTTTGCAGAATTGGTTGGACGGATCAACTTCGAGGCTCACATTATCCAGCTTCTATTTTGGTAGTTAGTTGATTCGTTACTTTGGTTTTGTGGCATGTATATAGGATATTTGAAGTTGATGAGTTTTAAACTCTTGTTGGAATTGTAATGTGTTTAAAGTTTTTATATAGTGTGAAGTTTCATGTTTTTATGGTAGGTTTATATGATGGATGTGGTGAAGTTATTTGGAAATGTCATATTAATTTTGTTTTGTGAAATGGTTGACATTGAGATATAATGTTTGGTTATATGCTTAGTTAAGTTTTGATGAATGGTTGTATTGTGGATTATATGTGTGCAAATGCTTGGAAATGTTGTATAATTAGTACAATGATAGGAGGTCATTATGGTTTTGGTTGAACATGATTTGAGTTGCTTTATAAGTTGGTATAAATGGATGGTTTTAGCATATATTATTTGGGACTTAGTTGATGATTGAATGAGATTAACATGTTGATTATGTTTTGGATTGAATATTGTTGTTAATGTTTGAATTGAGGTGTCAATGAGGGCATATTGGTTAGACACTTAGGTTGATTTTGAATTGATATATTTTGACATGTTTCGACACATTTTGAATATGTTTGAATGTTGGTTAATGTATGACTTGGAACCTAAGAAATGGTGTGTGAAATGGCTTGTGTTTGAAGGTATTTTTGCACACACACGACCTGTGACACAGTTTGCCCGTATGCCTCACATGGTTGTATGATACGGCCGTGTGCTCTGTTTAATTTTGGTGATTTTAAGTCCACACGGTTTCAAAGAGTTACACGACCGTGTGTCCTTGAGTTACATGAGTACAGGTTGTTACATGGTTTGGCCACACGGCCATGTCTTTGCTCCATATGGGCTGAGCCCTGTCACACGACCGGGTAACTCCTATTTCTAGTATTTACCCTATTTTCATATTTTGATTCAATTTAATCCTTGATTGTTTCTTAATCACTTTTAATGCTTTATAGGCTCGATTTAAGTTCCGTTTTGGTTTGAACAATATGTTTATTGAATGAAATTATTGATTATTGATTTAAAAGTAAATTTTTGAATTGAAATAAGCTATGTTTGTTCTGTTAATTGTTGTAACTTCACGTAACTCTAATTCGGTGACGGAAAAGGGTGA
Source organism: Gossypium raimondii (assembly GCF_025698545.1). Taxonomy (NCBI): domain Eukaryota; kingdom Viridiplantae; phylum Streptophyta; class Magnoliopsida; order Malvales; family Malvaceae; genus Gossypium; species Gossypium raimondii. Next base: position 27,376,939 of record NC_068571.1, on the reverse strand, counting down.
GGGGTGTTACAACTTCCATCAATGTCTTTTAATGACAACTTTCAATATACTTGATAAAATAAAAAATATTGGTACATATATGTAAAACAAGCTTCAAAGATTCAAAATCTATGAAAAATTTGAAGAAAAATAATATATTATGCTTGAATTTGAAGGAAAATAATAAAAGAAAATTTTTTTCTTCCCTTCTTAGTTTTTATAAAAAGAAAGAAAGATGAGAAAGATGTTAATATTTCTATCTTTTCTCTTTTATGTAATATAATATTAAATAATAAAATATTATTATTTAATAAAAATATCATTTAAAAGCCATCATGAAATTATTAATTTTTTTAAGTAATGATAAAATTGTCATTAAGTCCTTTCCATCAAAATAAAAATGGAATACTTGCACTTTAATTCCTAAATTTTCCCAACTTATTGAATTGAGTCCCTAAACTCGATATCGAAATTTTAACCTAACTGCCTACTCCAACTAATAATTCTCTATGTTTTCATGTTTGACAGTTTCCTCTAAAAACGATCGCAATTTCTTATACTATTTTTTATTTATAGATCACTTATTCAAGGTCTTCTACCATAAATATTCTTCTCTTCTACCATAAATATTCTTCTTTTTTTAGGGTGTTACATGAATACATTTAACTAGAAATGTGATTATATCAAAATATTGAATCAAGACAAATGCACTATATCAAAGCCCTAAAAAAAAACAGAGATATCCCATAAGTTTCTAAATTTGTATAAAGATTCCATTAATATTTCAAATAAGAGAATTGTACATCAAATCTAAATGGTACATTTTAAAAAAGAATTACCAGCTGGCATTAATATAAAAGAAGGTAAAAACAAAATACAAGGCAAATGCCAGGTGTTTTGCAGTCACCTGACAAAATTAATTCTAAAACTAAAAATAAATAAATAAATTTTCGAAGGAAAGAAAAAAAGAAATCAAACATCTCACAGCTTAAACCCTCTCAGCATCTATTGATATTGAAGAGCCAGACCAGAAAAATCCCCATCTTGAAGAAAAGGAAGAACACGGAAAAGCTCAGATTAGGGAAGCCAAAAGGGGTAACAAATCCGAATCCTGCAACCAAGATGTTGTGCGACAGCATTCCCACTCCCCATATGCAAGAACAAAAGCAGACCAAGGAAGCAGAAGAAAACAAAACTACTCTGCATAGAGGTAATACCGATCTTCTTCTATAAGTCGATAAATCTGCTCCGGGCCATCCTCCACCCAAAAGGTATTTTCTTCATAATCCTTACCTGACATTGCCAAGAGATTAGCGACAATATCCCATTGTCTTGGAGTAATCACAAAGTCACAATATTGAAAAATTTTCTCATGTGTCTAATACTCTGAATAATGAAATCGATAGGAGAGAGATCAAAATAGCTAGACAAGGCCTTTTTAATCACGGTAAGAGAATCCCCTTCTACAACCATCTTATCAAGTCCCAAATGTCGAGCAAAAGCCATGGATTAAAGACAGGCCAACGCTCTTCAGCAAATGGTCTCAACTCGGGAGGAAGAACCGGTAATAGACATAAAACCATCCATTCTGGTTCTATATTTGTTCGAATAAAATGCTTAGCCAATTCCATGAGTCTAACCAAAAAATCCTTTCTTCTTCCAATTTTTCGATCTTCCCATTCATTACCCGTGAGGCCTTCTTCTCCTCATTCTTTCCATTCTACCACCGACTTTCCCATTTCTTATTACAGTCCCAGTATTGGATCTGTTGGTATTTTTACAAAAACTTGCATCAAAATTGACCTTCAGGATAGGACCTTTAGGGGGTTTCCATCAATTCAAATGTTTTTCCATAGGAGGATCCATCCTGCTCTGATGCATCGAGAGTTCCAAATAGTACCCCTTGAGAAAAGTAACCAATTCATCCACAATCTGTCTTTTTCCTTCATGTAAGAGTTTATTTCGAGAGAACCATAATGCTCATGTTGTAATTACAAATTATGTTCTTTTGTCTCCCGTATAAGTCTGGAAGATACTGCCAAAAAGACTATTTACATCAGAGACCTGAGTCGCATCCTAGGCGAAATCCAACTTCCCAAACACGTTATACACAAATGGACAGGCACAGATAGCATGGAAGACATCCTCCACCCCCACACCACAACGAGAACAAACTAGATTAGAAGCGACCCTTTTAATACAAAGATTATGCCTAGAGGGAATGTTATTTTTGAGAAATATCCAATTAGCAATTTTAATCTTTGAAGGCACTTGTAATTGCCAAATATTATCGTAAAGGGTTTTATCAGTAGGCTGTACTTCTGTACAATTATTACTCTGAAAAAGCCTATACCCAGACTTGACAGTATAAAAACCCGTATTATCCCAGCTCCAAACCAGCCTATCATCACTCAGCTCACTTGCTAAAGGAATACAGAGAATATCCTCAGTAGTCAGTCATCAAAGAAGGGACGAATCAAATTATCATCGAATCAAATTATCATCCCATTGTCTTTGATTTGGTAAAATAAGATCAACAACCATTTGTAAACCACTAACTGGAGGTGCTTGGATTTTGCGAGGTTCTGCCCTTGATATCCAATAATCCTCCCAAATACTCACATTATTCCCAGAACCAGTTTACCATTTAAAACCTTTTTCCAAAAGACCCCGAGCACTCCATATGCTACACCAGACTAAGGAAGGTTGGTTTCCTAACCTTGCTTTTAAAAAATCAAAATTGCAAAAATATTTAGCACATAACACTCTCGCCATGAGAGAGTTAGGATTCATCAAAATGCGCCATCCATGCTTAACCAACATAGCAATATTAAACTTTGCAAGGTCTTTAAACCCCGTACCTCCATTGTTCTTCGAAATGCAAAGGTCCCTCCACGAGCACCAGTGTATCCCTCTTCGATCCTTATCCTTTTGCCACCAAAACTTACTAATAATTGATTCCATATTATGACATAAAGATTTGGGCAGTAAAAAACAAGACATGTCATAAACAGGAATAACCTGTAAAATAGATATAATAAAAACCTCTTTAACTCGTGATAATAGTTTCGAACCCTAACTCACAACACGCTTCTGTATTTTATCCTTAATATCCTGAAGGATCAATCTTTTTATTTCTACCAACAAAAGGAGGAAACCTTAAATACTTTCAGCACAAAAGGTACTTTGAAGATACAACTCCCTCGCGACCATTTCCTTAGCATTTTGGAAAGTATTACTACTGAAAAATATGGCCAATTTCTCATAATTGATGCCCTGACCCGAACAACTAGCAAACTCATCAATTATTCTTCTGATAGTGCGCACCGATTCAACCGTGGTTTGTCCAAAAATCAAACTATCACCCGCAAAGAATAGGTGAGTCAATGGTGGACTGCCTCTACTTGCCTTGATTCCTCTCAAAGTCCCTTCATTACAGGCCCTTTTCAAATAGGGAGGAAAAACCCTGACTACATATTAAAAAAACATAGGGGCTAAAAGGATCCTCTTGGCGAAGCCTTCTAGATGGCCTAAAACAATCATCTTGTTTACCGTTAATGACAATAGAGTAGCTAACACTTGTAATGCAATTCATAATTCGGGACACCCAATCATCCTAAAAACCCATCTTCTTGAACATTTTCCAAAAAACCCCACTCCACCCTTTAATAGGGTTTGCTCATATCAAGCTTCAGAGCAAAAGAGCCTACTTTCCCGGTCCTATTATTTTTCAAACTATGGAACATCTCATAAGCAATAATAATATTATTAGAAATTAATTGCCCCAGGACAAAAGCACTTTGAGCTTCGTCGATACATAAATGTAGAACTTTCTGGAAATGGTTTGCAATTGTCTTAGAGACGATTTTATATATCACATTACACAAACTAATGGGAAGGAAATGAGCCATAGAGTTGGGAATATTACACTTTGGAATCAATACAATATTTTTAAAATTAATAACATCCATGGGAATTTTATTTTTGAGTAAAGTGTGACAATAGTCTATTATTTCAGACCCAATAATATGCCAAAACTTTTGGAAAAAAAGAGTTGGCATACCATCCTTTCTTGAAGCTTTGGTTGGATGCATTCATTTCGAAGCCACATAGATCTCTTCATCGGTAAGAGGTGATCGTAGTCAGGCATTCATCTCCTTAGTAATACAACAGGACACACCCTCAAGCAAACTATCACAACTGCCGACACCTTGTGAAGAGAACAAGTCAGCAAAATACCCACACGTTCTAAATCCTCTTGATCATATAAATTCCTACCATCCGGATCCTTCAAAGATTTAATTTTATTAACACGACGCCCCTTGGATGCGAAATTTTGGAAAAAAAAGACGTACTGCGATCCCCTTCATTCAACCAGTTGACTTTGGCTTTCTGTTCCCAGTACCGCTCCGCCTTATTAGCCTCTCAGTTAATCTTAAGCTTAGTGTCAACAATTTCCATTAAACATCATCATTGGGGTGCAACTCATAAAGTTCCTTGAGTCTCCTTTTCAGGCTAGCTTCATTTGTTTTATTTGCATGTTTCAATTGTGTTGCCGAAGACCATAATCCATCGACCATAGCTACAAGTTTCTCAAGCACTGACCCTACTGGATGACTTCATATTCTTTCCATTTCTTGTTCACATGAATCCTCCATGATCCAATGGGCCTCGAATTTTCATTTCTAAGGGTGATACTCCGCGTGAAAATCCTTTGCGTTAACAAGGACTGGGTAATGATAAAAAATAGAATGTAAAAGATGCATCACACTGACATTAGGGAATTTTCGTATCCAGTTATCATTGGCAACCTCCTATCCAATATTTCTCTAATATTTGTTTCTTCCAAATGCCCCATTCATAGCCTAAATCATGCAAAAAACAATCATTGAGGACCGATAAAAAATTATCCATTTACAGAATATTTCTCATGCAAAAAAAAAAAATAATTATAGAATTTTCATATCTAATTATCATTGGCGTAAAGAATTTTATTGAAGTCGCAAGCCATAAGCCAAGGAATATCGAGGTTGTGGTTCAAATGTCGTAAGAGGTTTCATGAATTGTATCGACGTTGTTCTTCTTGATCACCATAAAACCAAGTAAATCTCCACGGCTTTGTATTCGATGTTGGGAAATGTCCCCATATTGTAGTAAACATGTAACTGTTTTCTATTTATTTGAAAAATAAAAAATAAATAAAGTTAATTTCATATTTCACTATTATGTCTTTTGTACTTTTGTCTTTTATATTTTGCATGCATAACAAAATCTTAACAATCAAATATTAGCTCATTGATTGTCTAAAATTCAAACTGAAGATAATTGACACTGTAAAGAACGTTTATATTGCGAGTAAGACAACTTACTTCAGTATATAATCTAAATGAGCCTGTAATTCCGTAAAAGAATCAAAGCGAGCATTTGATTCAAATACTGTGAAGGATTATTATGTCGTTGGAAACACGGAAATTTATACATTTTTACATACCCTTTTTAACTTAAAATCATACAGTTTTGATAAAATTCTTATCGAAAAAATAATTAATTTTTACAAAATAATTAAAGTGCACTTAAAATATGAACATGTTGAATTTTAGTTAATTTTATAATTAATTTTGATGAATTTCGATTATTTTCGACAGATTTGCACAAAGGGCAAAAATGGCTCGGCAAACATTGCTAGAAGCGCAAAATCGAGAACAATTTGAAGTATCGAGGTGAACTAAATTTTAGCCTAAGACGGTCCAAATTATATGTATTAATTCATAATATAATTAATTTTAATTTATATCTAATTTAATTTGGGTTAATAAATTATTATTAATTAATTATGAAAAAGTGGTCCAGTTGAATTGAACTGACCAAGAAATGGACAGCCCAAAGAGCTGACCCAAATCAGCTTATTAGCTTATTATTTAAGCTTGCAAAGAGGCACTTGAAGACTTATTCAAGTTGCATTTAAACCCCTCCACAATTGGTGGCTTTATAGATTTGCCCTAAGCCTAAATTAGCAAAGTTGAAACTATCAACCTTGTCACATGTGTGGCTGGTCAAGGGAGGGCTCTTTGGCTGATAATTTTCACTATTTTTAGCAGCCCTCCTCAGCTATAAAAATCCCCTTAGGCTGGTCATTTGAAAAACACACCCCAAGCATTCACATTTTTCCTCTCTTCTCTCCACTTTCTCTCTTCTTTTCCATTCCAAAATTCCCTTGCTCTCTTGCCAATTTCTCCTCTTGGGAAAGGGACATTCATCAGCTATTTGGAGTAGTAATTAAGTGTTCATAGCAGCCTTGGTCGATGGGGACAACGGAGCAACTAATCAAGCCACGGAAAAACATCGAATTTGATTCTTGTTCCCCATCTCTTTAGTTTTTGTTGTTGTTATGCTAAACATATCTATGAATATTTATGTTGTTGGAATGGTTAATTTAATCAATTTAGCTTGAATTTAATTCGCATTAGGTTGATTGCATTTCGTTTATTAAAATTATTGAAATTGTGTTTATGTTGTTATAAGCCTTGTTAAGATGCTTGATTAAGTAAAATCATGACTAAGTTATTCTTGCATTACAATTTTTAGGTAACTAATGAATTAATTATTTAAACAGATTGAAATTGTAATTAATGGACACAGTACTTAATCAGTGCATGTTTAATCATCTAAGGTAGCTGAGGGTTAGATTAGCAACTGTATCTGACGATACATTTGCCTTGCATAACTTGCAAGATTATTGTGATTAAATTGTTTCAAGGTAAGGATACTTTGTTACCTCACATAGTCTTTTATGTGCTTATTAAATCGAGTTAATTGTTTGAATTGATATAGGGATATGTACAAGAGATTATTTCGATTTAATAAGTATGTATGCGCAATAACATATTTGCCTATTAAGATTTGTTTAATCGGTTGAATTGACATAGGGACATAGTCAAGAGATAAATGGATTTTGGTAGGTGAGTATGATCATAAGTTAGCAAATTACCGAGTTGTCGTGAACTTATTCATAACAATATAAACATGAGTTTAATAATTCTAAGTTAAGAAATGTAATTAATCTAACACAATTATGTCATCTTGATTAAAATCGTATTTTGAAATCGTGCATTTGAGATTTATTTATTTAGTTCACTTAGTTTAAAATTTTAGTTTTTAATCACCCTCTTCAAACAAAATATTTTTCTTCACCAAAGTGTTTTAAATAGCATTCATAAATAATTCTTTTCACAGTTCCTGTGGGTATGATAACTCGATATTTACTTGTCACTTTATTACTTGTTGAGATTGTGTACACTTGCACATTTCCGTCGTTCCAGTCGTTTACAATTCCAATTAAGGAGATGGCTAGTCTTGGCTATCGGAGCAGTTGACCTCACGAGTAGAGACATTGATGTATTCATTAGTAGAATGATACATTGGACTAGATCCAATATGAATTAATTCTGAATCCGTTTGTGAATTAATTCACTTGTGACGTTCATAGTGTGATTTAACTAAATCCTGAATTAGTTACTGACCATGCGTATGCAACTCATTTGTTTTGATATAAGTGGAGACTTATGCTCTAAAGATGATTGAGCATATAACCGATATGTTGGGTACATGACTTGTGTATGACATGGATTTACTAGAAACAGTGGAATTCATAGCTCAATTAAAGAATTAATGATATCCTCTCATTGGCATTGTGTAGATTGATAAATATGGAATGTGACCACATGTTACTAGTTCTCGAACGAGCAATTTATTACAATCAGTTGTTGACAGTGACCATATCAATCATTAAGAAGACATAATGGTGACAATGAGATAAAATAGGATTGTATTGAGTGAATGAATTTAACTCAAATGAATTAATGATATCATATGAGGGTAACACACACATGACGAGGTCATTGGACAAACCAGTTGGATGAGTTGTTTTTGTAAAAAGTATACAATAAGGGGTTTTCAATCATGATTGTTATTGTGGACTGATTCCATGATTAAGTAATTGCAAATTATCGGAATGATGCTTCTGGACATAATTGCAATTACTAGAGCCTAATTGTATATGTCTGGTTGGTCCCTCCGCTAGCTCAACAAAAGCTCAATCAGACTGCATTTGAATCAGAAGAGAATTCTATGATTTTGGGAATAATTTAATTGAGTCGATTTATTCGATTTGGAATTAAATTAGGTGGTCGTGAGAATTGTTTAACTAGAGAATTTGACCAAAGAATTTTCTTGAAAAATTAATTTAGAAAATCTAAGTGATTTTTGATAAAATTAATTTAGATAAAGTATAATTAAATTAATCAAATAAATTAAAATTAATATGATATTTTTGGAAGTTCATTTTCAAGTTAGACAATTGGCCCAATGAGTAATTAAACTTGAAAATTGGACCTTAGATCGTAAATTGGGCCTGAGATCCCAAAACTGGTCGAACTGGGCTCGGTATGTGAAACCAGACCTACAGTAAATCGATGGCTAGACAGAATCGGTTGGGTCGTCACTGGCCCAGATTGAATAGACAACAATCGAACCAGCTTGGGGTGACGTAAAGGTGTCGCACTTGCATCACCGGACACGGCGATACCGATGGCTGCGACGGTAGTGTCCCGATGGCTGGCTGTAGTTGGTTGTCGGTAGTTGAGTAGTGGAAGAGTTACACTCCTACTAGAACTCTACTAGAGAATTTGATTTCAGATTAACTATTACAAAAATAATATTATTTTAATAGATTAATATTAAATTAAATTAAATACTTATCTTAATATTATTTTATTAATTTAATATTAAAGTGATTATCTTAATATTAAATTAAATTTAATGGTTATCCTATGTATAAAATTGTATTATTTTAATAAGATTTAATATTAAATTTAATCTAATATTTATCTTGATAAATATTATATTAATTTAATATTAAAGTAATTAAGTTTAATTATAGTTGAACTCTTTAAGCTCTCCTTATATAAAGAGAGCCTTGGTTCATTATTTTCACACACTATAATTCAAGATAAAGTTGTAGAGAGAAAATTCTCTAAAGAGATTATTCTAGAAAATTTCTACATATATATATTTTTTGATTTACAAGTTGACCTAAAAGTTTATAGAAATTACAAAATTATCCTACTGGTAATTTTTGTAAAAATTTTCTGATTCGAAACGAGCCCACACTCGGCAGATGTGAGTTTGAGAATAATGGAGAAGACTACTCAGTTGAAAAGCTCATCCTAGACGAATAAATAATGTACAATTTTTAGTAAGTGTTTATTATCTGTTGCGTTTTCCAAACCCTTTTTTTTTCTTCCAACAATTGGTATTAGAGTTAGGTTGTGTTATGTCTATAAGTATAAATAGATAATCAAAATAATTTTCTCTTCTTCTTGAATGATTTGATTATGTAGAAAGTGGCATTCTTTAGATCTTGTGCATGTTTTGAGTTAGATATGAGAATGGATGCAATATTATATATTTGTTATATAATTTTTTTTTCTCGAGGTTGTGGCTCTTAGGAAATAGACCGTGGACTATCATCTCCATGTAGAACTATTTTTTTAAATTCATAGAATTCTTGTGAGCCATAAATGGATATAAGACTTAAATGTGATTTTTCCAAAAGGAGTCCATGACGAGTAAAAGATACAATGGCAGTTGAAGGCCCAATGAATGTAATTTTATTTTTCCATTTATTTTCTAGAAATAGAACCATGGAAACCTTGGCTGACAATTTTATTTTAATTACCTATCTCATTATATATTTGTTTTATAATTGTTTATAATATTATGTAATGTTATAATTGTGATATATATATGAGATGATCCACAGTTGATCAATTTAAAAAATAAGAAGTGTGGTAATGAGAAAATACATGTGTTGTATTGTTTGATTCACTACTTTAGGTTATTTGATAATTGTGAGAAGTGTGGTAATGAGAATGTGCATGTCTAGGATTGGCTCTGGCTAGGAAAGACTTGGTTTTTAAGCGGTCAAATTTGACTCACCTCATTTTCTTGGGACCCTACCTGGTGCACGGTTCTCATTCACTTTTTCGATTTTTCTCTTAAAAGAAAAACTATGGAGAATCAAAGTTATTTGTTTTAAGATTGATTGATTCTTATGAATTGATATTATAAAATTGCCATGCATATATTGAAAGCATGTCATTTAGATTAGGTAAGAATGCCACTAGGACTATTGTATGATCATTCTTGAAATTTGGGATAAAAAATACCTTGTATGTTTTTAAAATATTGAGTGGAAGAAGGTCATTGAACAAAACCTACGGCCTCCATTGATGATCCCTAAGTGATAGCATGATAAAGTTTCGAGTCGGTTCCTACCCTGGTCGTACACCAAGGTAAACTTTGTCATGTGGGTTCACTAGATGAGATTTCCTTTTAAGGACAACTAGTCATGTATGACTTTCAAAGATATTGTCCCAAGATGACTTAAAAATGAAAGCATGTTCATGATGGGTGTTGAGTTAATGGTTACACACTCAAGATCATCTCTTATTAAATGGTTTTGCAAGAAATGATATTTAAGCCAAGGATAATGGCCAAACGTTAAACGTTCATTAGTTCGTGTAGAGTCTTAAGAATTAAGATTCATGAACTGATTGGATGTAATCCATATTCTTACTAATTGGTCCTGAGACCCCAAGGCGACATGGTTGATGGGTGTGAGAATGATCGTAGCAACAAAAAAAATATTTTTTCAAGGTTTTAATACAAGATGCATGCATCATACTGCATTCTTGATATGTTGCTAAAATGAAAAGTATTTGCTTAATACAAAGATAGTAATTAGTGAAATTTTTATTTTTTACGGTTCAAATATGTCTCCTACTCCTCTTATGAGCATTCTTACTGAGAATAAATTAAATGGGGATAACTTTCGAGAATAGAAATGGAATTTGCTGATAGTTCTCAACTATGAGAAACACAAATTCGTTCTTGACGAAATGTACCATCCTGATGCTCAGCCCAAAGCGAGAAATCACTGGAGAGATTCTAACTTAATTGCTTGATGTTATATGTTAGCGAGCATGAGTAGTGTGTTGCAGAAGCAATATTAGAATTTTAGTTCTGCCAAAGAGATCATGACAAATTTGGAAGATTTGCTCGAAGGTCAAGTCGCATTGGATCGACAATTCGCTATTACAAATTTGATGAATTCTCATCAAAAACCCGGTACTCCGGTCAAAGAACATATGCTTAAGCTTATGAGATTCTTTGCGGAAGCAGAGGACAACGGGCTGAACTAGATGTGAACACTCAAATTGAAATAGTGTTTAAATCCTTTACCAATGAGTTTGTTGGTTTTAGGGCCGCTTACAACTTGGGGAACAAGACACTTACCTTGACTCAGCTCATGAAGGAATTACAATCCTATGAGTTGATGTTGAATGGTGGTAAGCCGGTTCAAGAGAAAACTGAGGCAAACTTAGCTATGGGCCCTTCATCCTCTAATAGGAAACAAAAAGCTAAGGGAAATAAGAAACCGACTAAGTTTTTGGTTCCACTTTGTGTGGACAGGAATAAGGCGAAGAAGTCAATAGATCCTAAAAAGATCAAATGTTTATTCTGGAACAGAAAAGGGCATTTCAAATCAAACTGGAAGGAGTATTTGGATTACCTAGCCGAAAAGGGCAAATGTATAGAACTCTTTATGGTTGAAGCTTGCTTAGTGGAAGAATCAATTGACAACTGGGTTGTTGATTCTGGAGCGACGAACTATGTGTGTGTTTCTTTACAGGGGTTTAGCGAAACGAGAACTCTGTGTGACAAGAGCCTCTTGTTGTGGACTGAAGATGGGAGCTATGTTTCAGCCGAAGCAATGGGAGAAGTGATTTTACACTTTGATAATTTTAGGAAGATTGTTTTAAAGAACGTGTTTTATATACCTCATTTTAAGAGGAATTTAATTTTTGTAGCATGTTTATTTTATAATGGTTACATCGTGATATTCAATAAAGGGATTGCTATTCACAAAAATGATTTTTTAATCTGTAATAGATGGATAGAAACCAATCTCTACTTTATCAAACTAAATAACTACTCGATGCTTCAAACTGAAATAATGAATTAAAAGCTTAAAACTTCTCACTCTAATGAGGGGTACCTATGACATTTAAGACTTGGTCATATTAACCAAGAAAGAATCACTAGACTCGTGAAAGATGGTCCCTTAAGTATGCTTAAAGAAGTTAGTCTTCCACAATACGAATCTTGCTTGGAAGGTAAAATGACTAAGAGGTCTTTTAACGCGAAAGGTACAAGGGTCAACCAACCTTTAGAACTTGTGTACACTGATGTATGTGGTCCCATGAGCATCAGTGCCTAAGAAAGTTACTATTATTGCACGAATTTATCAATGACTATTCTCGATATGGATATCTGTATCTAATGCACCGAAAAAGTGAAATCTTTGATAGATTTTGGGAGTTTTGTGTGAAAGTGGAAAAGCAATTAGGTTTATCCATAAAGAATCTTTAGTTTAACCAAGGTGGGGTACATTTTTTCGATGAGTTCTTAGGATACTTCGTAGAGAATGAGATTTTATCCCAATTAACTGCGTCAGACACTTCACAGTAGAATGGCGTAGCTGAGGGAAGGAATAGAACCTTGCTTGACATGGTTCATTCAATGTTAAGCTAATCACAACCTTCTTCTTCCTTCTGGGGTATGTGATACAAGCAACTTACTATTGATGGTCACTAAACTAACTATAATTACGACAAAGGCAAGCGCACCTATCGAACAATAATATAGCTATGGTGAGTAGGGGATATCGTATCCATGAGGACTAAAAGTACTAGTAATTACTGTTTTTCTATTATTTAGCCCATAAATTGAAGTGATTGTTTTTTTTTATCTAAATTTATTAATCTAATTTAACTACGAATGCAACAGAGAATGAAATAGGAAAATAATCGAAGATAACCAATGAGATAGACAATACCCAAGAAAGAATTCACTTATTATTATGAATCTGAATTAAACGATTTATTCACTTGTGTCTTGATTCGTAAAGATCCCTAAATTATGTTAATATCTCTTTCGAGAGTAAGAACAACTGAATCTAGGTTGATTAATTGAAATCTCTTTCTAATTAAAACCCCTATTGTCACATTAACTCGACCTATGGATTTTCCTATTCGATTTGACTCTAATACGGTAGATTTATGTCGTCCTATTTCTAGGATTGCATGCAACTCTACTCAACTATGCTAGATCTACCCTTAAATAGGGGCTTTTGCTCCACTGAAATAAGCACATTAAACTTGAATTAATATATCAGAAATATTAAAATAAGAAATAAACATACATAATTGAGAACAAGAATCAAATATTTATCGTGTAAATCAGAAATCAAATAATAAGATTCATCAAATGTTTCATCTTCCCTAGGTATCTAGTGAATTTAATTCATAATCCTGAATAGAAACATCTCAAATTTAGGATAACAATAAGACATAAAGAAACTCAATAAACTTCGAAGGAAATTTAATAGAGATCTTCGATCTTGAAGGAGATCCGCTTCCGAGTTGATTTCGATGGCGTTTTTTGAGTCTTTTCTTCGATCTTCTCTTTGTGCCCCCTTAGGTCTTCTTCTAATTGGTATTTATAGACTTTAGAATCCTTAGAAAGCCTAAAAATTGAGTTTTTCCGCGTATTTGGGAAGCAGGGTGCGATATTGACACGGGCTGGCATATGGGCATGTGGCCAGCCTGTGTGGCTCACACAAATGTGTGGTCAGCCCGTGTGGAAATGCCTTGGCCTTATGGATCCTGAAAACAGCTCTCTTTGTCCAATTTTGGCTAGTTTTTCACTCCTTTTGCTCCCAGATGCTCTCCTAAGTATAGAAACATGAATTTAAAAGATTAAGAGTATCAAATTCACTAATTTACATAATTAATCATCCAAAAATGCATTAAGAATGGGATTAAAATATGTTACTTTTATAGCTTATCAAATATCCCCACACTTAAGCGTTTGCTTGTCCTCAGCACACTTAAGATGTACATTTTCTAATAATTATGTAAATAACCTCAGCACACTTAAGATGTACATTGTCCTCAATGTACAAGCATATTTAATCACAGTATAAACGGAGTATCATAAGCGAGGGAGAAAACTGAAACTGCCCTAAATATTGAATGAAATCCTCAGAATAGTGAAAAGCGAAATTGTAGTCAAATCTAAATGTAACCCATGATTCCGAGCAAACTAATAAGAAAACAGACACAAATAATAGGGAAGATTAAGGGGTTATAACTCGATTAGAAACAACCATAAAAAATATATTTCAAAAGATAATAATGAAAATAAGTTGAAAAAAAAATACAACTAAAAAAATTAAAAAGAAAGATAAATAAAAAATAAAAGAAAATAAAAGATAATAATAATAATAATAATAATAATAATAATAATAATAATAATAAACTCAATGATACCAATAAACTTAAAGGTAATTGTAATAATAATAGTAAAAAACACTTAAAAATAGAAATAACAAAAAAAATTAAAAAAAATTTAAAATATAAGTATAAGTATAAGAATAAAAAATAAAAAATAAAAAAATTAGTAAAATAAAAATAAATAATATAAAAAATAATAAATAAAATAAAATAAAATAAAAGGGGGTGGCCTATTTGGGGAAGAAAAAAAGACAAATTGAAAAAGAAATTTTAAGGTTTGGGCCACAGGGCTGTGTGACACAAACGTGTGGAGTATTTTTAGCCCGTGTGTAATTAAAAATTAACCTAGTTTTCACATGGCCATGTGTGTTTTCCTTCGCTTCTCCCACGCCCATATGAGATCCCACACGCCCGTGTGGCTTGGCCATGTCTCTCACACGGCCGTGTCTCCTACCCGTGTAACGCTCTGACTTTGAAAAATTAGCTCCAGGTTTCACACGGCCTAGGACACTCCCGCGTGTCCAGGCCGTGTGGGTCACATGGCCATGTCGCCAGGCCGTGTAATCGTTGAATTTTTGAAAATTTAAGTCCAAGTATTCACACGGCCAAGGACACGCCTCTGTGTCCAGGCTGTGTGGGTCACACGACCATGTGCCAGGCTGTGTAACTCACTATCGAACCCCTTATAGTGCACACAGCTTGGGACACGCCTGTGTGTCTAGTCTGTGTGGGTCAAAAACACTTTTTTTTTTTAATTTTGAAAATTAATTAGTTTTAAAAATAATATGAAATAAAATTAAAAGAATTAGTAGTGTTAACACTCGGGTTGCCTCCCGAGAAGTGCTTATTTAAAGTCTAAGCTCGACTTACCACATATTCGTACGGTCATGGTGGTTCGCGGAGTCGAAACTCCTTTTTTTCGTTATCAATTGTATTATCAACATAAGGTTTAAGTCAAGTACTATTTACCTTAAATGTGTCAAATTCAAAATGAGTTACCTTGACTATACCATATGAGAAGACATTCAGTACCATAAAGGGATTTGATCCGTTTGCATCAAGCTCTGAAGTGGTAATTCGAGGGTTCGTTTTATCTAGAAGTACCTTGTCTCCAATCTTAAATTGTTTCGTTCCATCCACATGCGTATCATGGTGTCTCCTTAACTCTTTATCATGCTTTTTCGGTTTCTCCTTAACATGTGTTCGCCATTCATCTAGTTCATCGATTTGCAACTTTCGTTCATCATGAGTCATTCTGTTTCTGTCGCATGGACTAGAACGTGGCTCCATCACATTTTTCTGAAGGGTTTCCTACAAAGAAGTTTGAGCCACATGGTTACTCATATTAACAGAACTTGTAAAATCATCTTGATCATTAGATGTCTTAACAGAATCATGAGCTTGGAGAGTAATCGTTTCGTCACTTACATGAAGTGCTAACTCACCTGTACCAACATCAATAATAGTTCTAGTAGTTGCTAAAAAGGGTTTTCCTAAAATTAAAGGTACTTCATTACCCTCATCCATGTCTAAAACAACAAAATCAACTAGGAATATGAATTTATCCATTTTTACAAGAACATCTTCAATAATACCCCTAGGAAATCTAATGGTTCTATCTGCTAATTGAATACTCATCCTAGTTTGTTTGGGTTTCCCAAGGCCTAATTGCTTAAACATTTTATAAGGCATGACATTAATACTAGCCTCTAAATCAGCCAAAGCATTATTAATATTCAAACTACCAATTAAATAAGGAATAGTAAAACTCCTTGGATCTTTCAATTTGTTGGGTAGTTTATTTTGCAATATGGCCGAGCAAAATGCATTTTGTTCCGCATGCGACGAATCATCTAACTTCCTCTTGTTCGCCAAAAGCTCATTTAAAAATTTAATGGAATCGGGCATCTGCGAAAGAGCTTCAATAAACGGTAAGTTAATATGTAATTTTTCAGAAGTTTAAGAAATTTACCAAATTGTTCGTTGGTGTGGTCTCTCTTCGTCGCATTAGGATATGACACTTGAGGTTTATATTCTTTACCAACCGATTTTTGCTCATTCTGGCTTACCTCAACCTTACCGTTACTTACCACACTTTCTTGCCTCGGTTCTGATTCAGATTCAACTAACCCTTCTTCATCTTGAACAATAATTGCATAAAGTTGCTCTCTTGGGTTAGTTTCGGTATTGCTGGGCAAGCTACCTTGTGGTCTTTCTGAAATTAGCTTAGCAAGCTGACCTATTTGGTTCTCGAGCCCTTGAATTGACGCTTGCTGATTTTTAAGTACTGCTTAAGTGTTTTGAAAACGGGTTTCTAACACTGAGATAAACTTCGTTAACATCTCTTCAAGATTTGACTTCTTCTCTTGCTGGTAATGTTGTTGTTGGAAGCCTGAAGGGGGTTGTGCTATTTGATTTCCTTGACCACCCCAAGAGAAATTGGGATGATTCCTCCAACCTGCATTATAGGTGTTACTGTAAGGATTATTTCGAGGCCTAGAATTATTACCCATATAGTTGATTTGTTTGTTCTCTGTGCTAGGGTCGTAGGGTAAATATTTTGGATTGTTCATTCCTCCTCCATTTGTATCGCACTGCATCACCAGATGTACCTGGTAGAAACACAGAAACCATCAATTTTCTTATTTAAAAGTTCTACCTGATTCGATAACATGGTAACCACATTTAAGTTAAAAATATTGGCTGCTTTTATCGACATTGTCCTCATGACTTACCACTGATAATTATTCAGTGCCATCTCCTTTATAAAGTCATACGCCGCTTTAGGTATTTTATTATTCAGAGTACCACCGACTGCTACATCGGTTAGCTGTCTAGTTAAGGGATTCAAATCGTTGTAGAAGGTTTGAACTTGTAGCCATAAAGGTAATCCATGGTGAGGGCACTGTCTCAATAAGTCCTTATACCTCTCCTATACATCATATAGGGTTTCTAAGTCGATGTGAATGAAGGAAGAGATATCATTCCTCAACTTGGCCATCTTAGCCGGTGGGAAGTACTTCAGTAGGAATTTCTCGGTCATTTGATCCCATGTAGTGATAAAATCTCGTGGTAAAGAATTCCACCACTGTTTAGCTTTGTATCTCAACGAGAAGGGAAACAATCGTAGGCGAATGGCATCGTCAGAAATGCCATTTATCTTAAAAGTATCACAGACTTCCAGAAAATTAGCCAAATGAGTATTTGGATCTTCGTCTTGCAAACCATCGAACTGAACAAATTGTTGTACCATCTGAATAGTGTTCGACATTAGTTCAAAATTATTTACAGCAATAGTGGTCTCAAAATACTTGATTCAGCCCCAGTTAAAGTGGACTTGGCATAATCGTACATAGTACGAGGAGCAGGATTTGGATTTGCAGGATTTGCAGCAACCGCAGAAGGTAACTGATTATTCTGATTATCACCCATCTCCTCATTAATAAGAATGTCCTCTTGCTCGTCTATTATACTCTTTCGACTCAACTTTGTTTCTCTACGATTCCTACGAGCTGGACTTTCAATTTCGCTGTCAAATAGTAATGGTCCCATGGGTTTCTTCTAGTCATAAACTAAAGGAACCTACCAGAAGCAAATAAAAGAAAAATTATAAAACAAAAATTAAACTAAAAATAAAAATAAAAATAAGTATAAATGGCTAAATTAGTAAAAAATTAAGTGTTCCTAGTACTTTAGTCCCCGAAAACGACGCCAAAAACTTGATGGTCACTAAACTAACTATAATTACGGCAAAGGCAAGCACACCTATCGAACAATAGTATAGCTATGGTGAGTAGGGAATATCGTATCCACGAGGACTAAAAGTATTAGTAATTACTGTTTTTTCTATTATTTAGCCAATAAATTTAAGTGATTGTTTTTTTTATCTAAATTTATTAATCTAATTTAATTACGAACGCAACAGAGAATGAAATAGGAAAATAATCGAAGATAACCAACGATAGTTTTTAATCGAACTTGAAGTTATTCCTGGTATGGAAAAAGCTATAACACTGTATTGTGATAATAGTACTGCAATAGCAAATACCAAGGAAATGAGAAGTCACAATAGGACAAAACACATTGATTGGAAGTATCGCTTGATATGAGAGGTAATAGCAAAAGGAATTGTAGATGTGACGAAAGTAGCTTTTGAAAATAACCTTGTGGATCTGTTTACTAAGACTCTTGTAACTAGGAGTTTTAACAAATACATCGAGGATATGGGAATGTGAAACATGACACATTTACTTCACCAAGGCAAGTAGGAGATTGTAGGGAAATGTACCCATGTTGTAGTGAACATGTAACTATTTTCTGTTTATTTAAACGATGAATAAATAACTAAGGTTAATTTCACATTTCATTATTATGTCTTTTGTATTTTCTGTCTTTTATATTTTGCATGAAAAGTGAAATTCTGAAAAGTAAATATTAGCTCATTGATTGTCTAAAGTTCAAATTGAAGATAAGTGGCATTGTAAAGAATGTTTACATTACGAGAAAGACAACTTACTTCAGTAGGTAATCTAAACGAGTTCGTAATGTCATAAGAGAATCAAAGCTTGCATTTGATTCAAATACTGGGAATGATTATGTCGTCTACAATTCCAATTAGGGAGATGACTAGTCTTGACTATCGGAGTAGTTGACTCCACGAGTAGAGAAATAGATGTATTTATTGGCAGAATGATACATTGGACTGGACCCAAGATGAATTAATTCTGAATCCATTTATGAATTAATTCATGTGTGACGTTCATAATGTAATTTACCTAAATCCTTAGTTAGTCACTGACCATGCATATGCAACTCATATGCTTTGATATAAGTGGAGGCTTGTGCTCTAAAGATGATTGAGCCTATAGCCGGTATGTTAGGTATATGACTTGTGTATGGCATGAATTTACTAGCAAAAGTGAAATTCATAGCTCAATTAAAGAGTTGATGATATCTTTTCATTGGCATTGTGTGGATTGATAAATATGGAATGTGGCCACGGGTTTCTTGTTCTCGAACGAGAAATTTATCATATTAATTTGTTGACAGTGATCATATTGATCATTAAGAAGACACAATGGTGACAATGAGATAAAATATAATTGTATTGAGTGAACAGATTTAACTTAAATGAATCAAATATATCATATGAGGGTAACATACACATGATGAGGTCACTGGATAAAGCAATTGGATGAATTGCTTTCGTAAATAGTATACAATAAAGAGTTATCAATCATGGTACTTTTTGTAGACTGACTGCATGATTAAGTAATTGTGAATTATCGAAATGATGCTTTTGGACATAATTGAAATTACTAGGGCCTAATTATATATGTCTGATTGGTCCCTCCGCTAGCTCAACAAAAGTTTGATTGGGCTGCATTTGAATTAGAAGAAAATTCTATGACTTTGAGAATAATTTAATTGAGTCGATTTATTCGACGTGGAATTAAATTAGGTGGTCGTGAGAATTGTTTAACTAGAGAATTTGACTATAGAATTTTCTTGAAAAAATAATTTGAAAAATCTAAGTGATTTTTGGAAAAATTAATTTAGATAAAGTAAAATTTAATTAATCAAATCAATTAAAATTAATATGATATTTTTGGAAGTTAATTTTCAAGTCAGACAATTGGCCCAATGGGTAATTGAACTTGAAATTTGGACCTTAGATTGTAAATTAGGCCTTTAAGCGAAAAATCGAAACAAAGACCCAAAAATTGGTCAAATTGGGCCTAGTATGTGAAATCGGGCCGATAGTCCAACCGATGGCTAGACTGGACCAGTTGGGTCGTCATTGACCCTAATCGAATCGACAACAGTCGAATCAGTTTAGGGTGACGTAAGGTTGTCGCACCTGCATCATTGGACACGGCAATGCTGATGGCTGCGACGGCAGTGTCCCTGATGGCTTGTGACAGTTGGTTGTCAGTAGTTGAGTAGTGGAAGAGTTATGCTCCTACTAGAACTCTACGAGAGAATTTGATTTTAGATTAACTATTCCAAAAATAATATTATTTTAATAGTTTAATATTAAATTAAATTTAATACTTATTTGAAAATTATTTTATTAATTTAATATTAAACACTTATTTTAAAATTATTTTATTAATTTAATATTAAAGTGATTATCTTAATATTTAATTTAATTTAATGGTTATCTTGTAGATAAAATTGTATTATTTTAATAAGATTTAATATTAAATTTAATCTAATAATTATCTTGATAAATATTATATTAATTTAATATTAAAGTAATTAAGTTTAATCGTAGTTGAACTCTCTAAGCTCTCCCTATATAAAGAGAGCCTTGGTTCATTATTTTCACACACTCTAATTCAAGATAAAGTTGTAGAGAGAAAATTCTCTAAAGAGATTATTCTAGAAAATTTCTATAGATATTTTTCTGATTTACAAATTGGCCTAAAAGTTTATAGAAATTACAAAATTATCCTACTGGTAATTTTTTTGAAAATTTTCTAATTCGAAACGAGCCCACACTCAGTAGATGTGAGCTTTAGGATAGCAGAGGAAACTACTTAGTTGAAGTGCTCATCCTAGATGAACCGAAAAGATACAATTTTGATAAAGTGTTTATTACTTTTGATATCACAACCAAGATCTTATTTTGGAAAAATTTTTAAAACTCTGGTTTTTCCCTAAATTTATTTTCTACTGCATTTTCCAAACCCGTTTGTTCCAACATTCGAATCCTCTTGTATCGTAACATCAATATGCCAGTGGAAAAATTTTTGAGGCTCATCAAATTATCAGATTTCCAACCCAATAAAAGTCCCCCTCCACTACCAAAAGCGGTAATCTCAATACCATATTGAAATCCACATAATCTTCTCACTTTCTCGATTCGGTGTGACACATGTTTAGCTCAGACGAGTAACATGATGTGTCATTATAAAGGTTTAGCCCAGCCAGGTATCTTGGCATGTTTATATATTAGGTTGGATGATCAAATAGTATGGTGTAGATACCTATGTATCTAAGTCCATTTAGTAGGGTTCACCGGGTAAGACAATTTAAATGCTTTAAGAAATTGAAATGAGATGAAATGAACTTGACTTTCAAATGGTAAGTTTTTGAATGAATAGTGAAAAAAACATTTATTTTAGTAATGCCATTGATATGTATGTGAATGTAAAATCCCTTGGCTGAGTATGAATTTCAAATTGTTACCAAACGTGACTTGAATTGGCATATTGAGCTCTTGTGGTATCATACGTTTTCAATTTTGAGCAAATGCTTATAATATTAATGATTTTTATTACCATGTCTAGCCAAATGTTGTGACAAACTTATTAACATAGAAATGTTGGTAAAATAAGGTAAGTTTTGTTTAATGCCTATGAACTTACTAAGCATCCTATATGCTTACCTCGTTTGTTTTCCCTTTTCCTTGTAGATTATCACCTTGTGAAACACTTCAAGCCAGATCATCTCGAAGCTCACACTATCACTAAATCAGTAATTATACGATCATTTTGAGTCTAGGGTAGTGGCATGCATATAAGTGATGTGTTCATGTGCATAGATGCTTATAACTAAAGTGAAATAGTATAATTCAATGTGTTATAACAAGTTTAAGATGAAGTATACATTAATATGGTATGTATGATGATTTTGCTTAAGTTCTGCATTTGGTATGTGATTTGTTTCGACCTATTTTAGGATCACATAGGTATTATGTGCAAATTTGAAAGTAATGAAGTAAAAGATATATTTTGGTAGAGTTGACATAAGTGAGGTTTATATTTGAATGTATGAAATCCCATGGTTTGGTTTTTAATAGGTTGAGATCATGATAAATTTGTATTAGTTTTGGAATTGGTTTGGTGACTAGTTGACATGAAATGGCATGAATATCTTTTGATGATGATGGTATAAGATGGTTTGAATCAAATAGGTTGGTGTATATGCTTTGATTTAGGACCAAATGGTTCTTTTTTGCCAAAAAAAACAGGGGCCACGTCTCGACGAGCAATCTTCCTTGTCGCAACGTCGATCGACAGTAAGTGACGTCGCAACATCAAGTGGCTTGAGGCCGTGACATGACACACTGTTTTGGCAACGCCATGATGTGGAAAATATGGCGTCATGAAGTTGGCTGTAAACTTCTAAAACTCTGCAATTTGGTCATGTTTTGTGCTTGGGATGGCAATAGAACTTTCGTAAGTTCGTATAAAACCTGAAAATGATTGTTTAACATAATTTGAATATGATTAACACTTGATTACATGTAGAAATGTTTGTTTGTTGTCTAAGTGACATGTGGTTGCTTTGACAACAAATTTAGCATTCCGTAACTCAAACTCGACAATCGAGTCAGGTGAGGAGTGTTAATATAAAAGAATAATAAAAATCATACCTTTTTTTGGATAAAAACAAACCTATAAAATAATACACATGCAGAATTGTATAAGTACTATAAAAAAGCCAAATAATAGTAAATTTATCAAACATCATATAATAAGTGAATTATAAAATAATACTGAAAATATGACATTTTTTGGTGAATGAAGCAAAAACTATCATATAATATTAAATTTTGATTTTTCCATTTATTCTTAAAATAAATATTTAATTATTTTTATATTATTAGTTCTACAATTATTTTGATTTAATTAAAATTTGAATCTATATTAAATTATACTTATTATTTAGATTAATTATCACTTAATTAATATTACAATCATTTAAAATTTAAAATTAAGCTTTAACACTATAAATATATGCATTAGTAAGGTATTTCCATTAAATAACATTTAAGTAGCATTAATAAATATTCTTATTAAAATAATTATTTTCATATTAGTAATTTGTTATGAAAATATATGTAAAACCTATATTTTTAATTTCATATTTAAAAGTTAATAATAGAAACATTATTAATAAGATAATTATAATTATTTTCCATAACAAAATTATATTTATATTAATTGATTTTATGCTTATTTTTCCATGATACTAAAAGATAGGTTTAACAATTTTATTCATAAAATATTAATAAAATAATTATAATTATTTTCATTTTAGATTATATTTATTAATTTTATATATTTAAAATTGAAAATAGTAGCTAACACAAAATACTAATTATTAATTGATTTTTTTATCTATTGAATTGAATGAACTTATTTGCCAAGTTAAAATTTGTATTAGTTCCAACTGGTTTTATTAGTATTTATAAATAATTTTTTTTAATTTAATTATAAAACATATTATTTAATGTAAAACATGTTTATTTTTAGTTTCACCATATATATAATGAAAAAAAATACATTATATGTACAATTAGATTACCAATATTAATATTATATTTTTAAAGCTAATCTTATTCATTCAATTTCTAGGAATTATAAAAAATTATTTTAACACGATTTAATTTTATCATATTAAAAATAAAATAAGATTTATAGGTAAAAGCTATATTTAATTAAAAAGTTTGAATTTTATTATTTTTAAATTATCTAATTATATTAAATGATTTTTAGATTTAATTTTTATTAATTTAGTTAATTAATATTGTTTTTAATTATCATATAATAATTATTAATATACTGATAACTTACTTTTAATGATAATTTAATAATATAATTAATAATAAAAGATACTTTCACTAGTTCAAAAGTTTCTCCTAACTCCTGCTTTTATTGATTATAAATATATATTTGAATTTAAAACTTATATTCTATAGATAAAAATAGAAAAAAAGAAACAAAAAGAAATTAGTAAATTTTGAAAGTAATATACATATATTTATATTTAATTTTGAATATTTAAATAATTAAATTATGAATATATATTGGAATTTAAGACTTATATTCTAAGGATAAAAAGAGAAAAAAGTAAAGAAAAGGAAATTGCATTAGCTATAAATATATTATACAATTTTTACTTTTGAATATTTTCAAACAAAATTAATTGAATTTTTTTACTTTGAAGTGGCATGCATTTATTACTAAAAAAATTGTTAGACAATAAGAATAATTGTGATCCTCGGTCATCTAATTAAATCAGAACTAAACAACCTTTCTCTCCTCTCACAACCCACACCACATGCCATATATCACTTCAAATGCCCAAAATCGATATTGAGTCACTCCTATTTGAAGCAATCTGATCCTGCTAGCTATAATCGAATCTTCTAGCGTCCTCCATCATCGTATCGATGGACCTCAACTGACCTAAAGAGTGGATTGTCCCTCCTCCACCAGTCACTGAATCACTGTCGGGTCGTCCTCCACCCACCAGACATCACATTTTCAGCGAAACCCCTCTTTGGCCAATAGGTGAGCAACTCGATTGCCCCTTTCTTAATATGCTGAAATTTACATATTTTAAAACCCAACACAATCTATTTTTGCTTCCCACATGTGGTTACTAATTTTTGATCGATCAATGCATGCTGCTCGAAGCTTCGTTATAACCACCAAGGATTTCCCCTCAAATTCTATTGCCAAAAATCCCAACTCTTGTGTGAATCTGAAAGCCTGGGAACCAGCCAATGCCTTTGCCACCGATGCATTCGATACATATCTATTCCATGGGTAAGCTGCTCCCATTATCAGACCAGTGCTATTTCTAATGATAATCCCTGTACTCGCTGCTTGCAACTCGTAGAAACCTACATCAAAATTTACTCTGAAAAAAGCTTTAAAGGAGACCGCCACGCCACCGTCTCCTCTGCTGCTCGTTCAACTCTTTCCTCAATCATTAGTTCCAACTCACGAATGTATCCCGAAATGAAGGTAACAATTTCAGTCTTAGATTGTTGCTTTCCTTCATTAACTAGTTTATTTCTTAAAAACCAAATTGCCCAGATCGCGATTATAACTATTAATTTTTTTCTAATTACTGCTCCCAAAAAATAATTGTCGAGCCTAATTAACAATAAAGTCCTTGTTTTGATTCCCCCTCCAATTAATTCCAAGATCCTGCCAAACCTGTAGGGCAAGTGGACAATCACGGCTTGCATGTCTATTGGTTTCAAAGTCTTGACCACATCTGGGGCAAACTACATCCGTTCGAATTCTTCTTTGATATAGATTGGAATTTGTAGGCACATAATTTATAAATTTCCATACTGTAATTTTCATTTTTTTCCAGTTATTGTATCTGACATAATTGCTAGTATTACTCCTGGTTTCTTGATTATGGAACTGTAAACTATCCTCTTGAGTCTTGGGAAATCCCCTAAGCAGGATCTTATACCCATTTCGTAACGTGTACTCACCGAAGCTCTCAAGACACCATCTCAGTTTGTTCGTAACTCCCTTCTGCACCAGTTGTATACTGAGGATTCTTCTTGCCTCTTGGTAATCAAACATTGATAGCACCATATCTTCCTTCCATGTCTGACTCTGTTCATCAATTAAATCTACCACCTTTACTATTCTATTAACCCGAGGTGAACTCAATTTGCAAGGTCTATCACCCGACAGCCAAGGCATATCCCACATTGAAATTGAACTCTCGTCGTTGACCAACCAACTACATCCCTTCATTAGAAGTCCCTTCACTGCCCATATGCTCCTCCATACTACGGAAGGTTCACTCGCTAACTCAACTTCTAAGAAATCATTATTCACATAGTATTTTTCTTTTAGTACTCGTGTTACCAACGAAGACGAATTACACACTAATTTCCATCCCTTCTTGGCCAAAACCGCTATGTTAAATTTTTCCAGATTGCAAAATCCCATACCCTGACCTCCTTTAAATCGCAAAGATTCCCCCACAAACACCAATGAATACCACGTTGTGATTGAGATTTCTGCCACTAATATCTATACATAATCGATTCTAATTCCTTGTAAAAAAATCTCAGTAATAAAAAACATTACATTATATATAAAAATTGCTTTCCCACCTTGTGATAAACATCAATTACACCAAACATTAATCCTTTCCCAAACCCGATCCTTTATACTTTGAAAGGCTATATTCTTGTTTCTTCCTACCCCAATCGGCATCCTCAAATATTTCTCCAGATCCATCGAGTTTTAAACAGCTAATGTCCCTACCATCATCTCACGAGTTTCCTCCTCTACATTCGAGCTAAAGCAAATATGGGATTTGTTAAATTCACCATTTGCCCCTAACATTCCTCATACTCCTTCAAAATATTCTTCACATACTTCGCCCCGAATGACATTGCTTGTAACACCCCAAACTCGATCCTTAGAAAGGACCCAGTATTGGTGCATCACTACATTAAAATCTCTTCCTTTAAACTTGTACAGGTGTGGTCTTCATAAAAATACAATTCAAAGATATATGAGTTGAAAATCCTTTGCTAAATTAAAGATAAATAATGTTATACATTTCCAAGGAAAATGAAAAACATAGAAGCTCTTAAAAACCATATTTGGTGTAAACCAATATTTAACTAAAGTATCATATTAATTACATAAACATTCATCATTCAAGGTAAATAATTTGATACTTTGCAAAAACATAATCAATTCACTAAGGTTTCATTGAATTAACGATTTTAAAAGAATAGTTTTAAAATACAAAATTCATTCTTCGAAATGAAACCATCTTGACACCACCCCATGCCATGCATAATACAAAATACTTAGAAATCTCACGAAATAAATGTCATATGGTGTAGTCTTTGAAAAGTCCATTACTTTGTCAGCGTACCTGAGAAGGAAAGGTAACTAAATAAGTTCAAAGAACTCAGTGAGTTCCAGAACAAACATCACAATAGCTATATATAATACAAATAAACCTTTCCAACTTAGCAAGTCATACAGTTCGCTCGTTGGAGAATACCATACACATATAAACTTTACTACAAACACTATTCCTTTGATGCATGCACTATGCCCATACAACTATGCGGACAACCTTCTTCGTGCTAGCCACACCTAAGTCCATGATCGACCATTAGAATTCATTTCATTCGTTTCATCATGATTTGCCAATCTGGTTCGTAATAACTTTTGCACTACCAGAGGCTACATGATCCCTTTTCATGTATTGTGATATTCCCATTCAATGCTCATTTCACTGAAGGCATCGCCATGATTTCATTTTCATAACTCAGTTCATATTGTTCATTCTAGAAATAATGGATGGTGGCTTAAACACAAAAAAAGACCCTTACTCCATTTACACAGACAACTAACTCAAAATTATAACCATGAACCTTTGTTACCCATACACAAACATATTGTCTTACAGGATAAAAGTGTTTATCTCAACTAAACATAAACGAGAACATTATACACATATATGGAAGCAAGAAGAAACTCACCAAAAATTGCAAGAATGTTCAAAAAACAAGACCTTTGACCTTTTCATAGGAGCCCTCAGGATTATCATGAGTTATAGTATAAATAGTTAAACTTATCAATTCCTTGCACCAAAAAACTAAACAAGTTCACAAGAACATGAATTAAAAAAACCTATAATATGAAAGTTTCCTCCCTTACCCCTAAAACTAACCCTGAAGCATGAAACCCTAAAGCCATGTAAGTAAATATGAAAATAACCTAAGTTTCATCAATATTTACCAGGTACTAAGTGATGATGGAGTTGGCTGAGTACAGCGAACCCAAAATCTTCAAGCAAGTTTGAGGTCTAAGATTTTCCGAGAGAAAATTTCAGAAAAAGTTTGGGAAGAAAATATGGTTTCCAAAACTTGCATTATACAAATATAACAAGAAGGAAAAACTTAGTGGATAAGTCTAATTTCCCTCCAAACCCCTCGTCCCTTGTGACTAAGCACTTCTCTCTCTTCATAAATGCGGGGCTAACAAGTTACAGAAACTTAGTCTTATATTAACCAAATTCTTGTTCGTCTAATGAGATTGATCAACCAGTATAATAAAATAATAATAAAGCATACGTTCCTTTTCAAATTAAGGTATTAACATTAATAGCTTAACGTTTTGTCTAATAGTTGGGGTGGCATATACTCTTCAGAAGAGTCCGCCAAACCACCAAGCTCGCCTAATATAGACTTCGCTTGAAGGTCCAACCATAGACTCATATACTTAGTCAAGCTTAATACCTACATACTCATAACCTACTCTATATGCCTTACTTCTATAAACAATATTCGAACACTAGGGCTTTGCTAGACGGGATGTTACAACTCTCTCCCACTTAGAAAATTTCGTTTGCAAATTCATACCTAAAAATAACTGAGGGTACTGATCTTTCATTAAGCTCTCTCTTTCCCAAGTAGCTTATTCAGTGCTATGATTCCTCCACAACACTTTAACTAAGGGAATTCTTTTATTATGAACTCCTTAACTTATCTAGCTAGAATACAGATGGGTTTTTCCTTGTGAGACAGGTTCAGTTCAACCTCAAGTTCTTCAATCTGTATCATATGATTAGGGTTGGAATATATCTTCTTAACATTGATACATGGAATACATTGTGGATCTTTAACAACTCAAGAGGCAAGGCTAATTTGTACGCCATTGGCCCAACCTTCTCCAAAACCTTATACGACCCTACAAACCTCAGACTCAATTTTTCTTTCTGGCCAAACTAGATAATCTTTTTCCATGTAAAGACCTTCAAAAATACTTTATCCCCTACCTCGAAAGAGATTTCTTTCCTTTTCATATCTACATCTAATTTTTGTCAGTCCTATGGAGCTTTTAAGTGACTATAGATAATTATAACTTTCTTTTCCGTTTCACGTACCAAGTCTAGACCCATTATATTTATTTCACTCAATTTCATCCAACAGGTAGGTGTCCTACACCTTCTTCCATACAAGGCTTAACGGAGACATCTTCAGGTTGGCGAGTTAACTATTAATATAGGTGAATTCGAACAAAGGGACATACTTCTCCCAATTTATTCCAAAATCAATTACACAATAACATATTATATCCTTTAAGACCTAAATAACTCTTTTTGATTGGCCATCATTTTGAAGGTGAACCACAGTGCTGCACATTGTCCCAATTTCTGCTTGGTTCCCAACGATTACTATAACTGTTGCCAGAACCTTGATGTAAACCTCAAATCTCTATTTGAAATTATAGCAAAGGTACCCCATACAGGGGGTACTATATCAGTAATATACAATTCAGCTAAATTTTCAAAGGAATAAGTGGTATTCATTAGAAGAAAATGAGCTGACTTGGTAAGCCGATCAATTACCACCCTTACAACATTATTCTTGGACGGGCTGAGGGGTAACTCCGAAAAAAAAAAATCTATGTTGATCCTATCCCATTTCTATTTGGGAATTTCCAAAGGATATAGCTTTTTAGAAGGAACTTGATGTTCTGCCTTAACCTTCTAGCACATCAGACAAGTTGAGACATACTCTGAAACTTCCTTTTTTTTTATATCCAACCACCAATAAGAGTCCTTCGAATCTTTGTACATGTTGATGCTACCAGGGTGGAGTGAAAAAGGTCCCCGATGAGATTCCGTCAACAACTCTTTTCTCAGCCCATTTCTCACTGGTACAAACACTGTTCTTGAACCTCAGCTCGGCATCCCTACCTATATTGAAGTTCATTGCTTTTCCATATAACATCCTTCATTTATTCTTCTAACATTAGAGAGAGATGGGTTGGTTTTACAACTAGCTCCGCCAATAGGGCTCCACTGTTAGACATGGTCACCTTAGCTTGAAGGGACATCAAGATCACTAGTCTTTTTGCTCAAAGCATCTGCCAAAACATTTGCTTTCCCTAGGTGATACTTAATGGTCATATCATAGTCCTTCAACAGTTCCAGCCATATTCTTTGGCATAGATTCAAATTCTTCTGGGTCATCAAGTACTTTAGACTTTTGTGATAAAAAATATGTGGCATCTTTCCCCATACAAATAATGTCTCCAGAGTTTCAATGCCAAGACTAGTCTACTAACTCTAGATCATGCGTAGGGAAATTCTTTTTGTGAGGTTTCAGTTGGTGTGATGTATAAGCTATGACCTTTCCTTTCTACATAAGGATACATCCTAACCTATTCAGAGAGGCATCAATATAAACTGTGTACTCAACACCAGGCTTTGATTGTGCTAACACCAGAGCATCAATAATGAATGTTTTCAATTCCTCTAAGCTTTGCTAGCATTCATAATGCCATACAATTTTTTCCTTCTTTCTCAACAACTTGGTAAGAGACGATGCTATTATCGAGAAACCCTTCACAAACCTCTTGTAGTATCCAACCAACCCTAAGAAGCTGTGGATTTCAAAAACATTCTTGGGTGGGTTCCATTCCAGGACTGCTTTTACCTTAGAAGGGTCTACTGTAATACCATTCGTCGAGATAACATGTCCCGAAAAGTGCAACTCTTTTAGTCAAAGCTCACATTTGTTGAACTTTGCATATAATTGATGTCATACAAGGTCCTTAACATAATTCTTAAATGCTTCTCATGATCCCTTTCATTCCTAGAATAAACCAGTATATCATTAATTGAGACTACAAAAAATTGATCTGAGTAAGTCTGGAACACCCTTTTCTTTAAGCCCATGAATACTACTGGCGTGTTCGTCAACTCAAATGACATCACCAAAAACTCATAGTGGCCATATCTTGACCGGAAGGCTGTCTTTGGCACATCATCATCCTTGATTCTTATTTAGTAATATCCTGACCTTAAAGTGATCCTGGAGAAAGTTAAGCCCCTCTTAATTGATCAAACAAGTCTTCAATCCTGGGTATAGGGTACTTGTTCTTTATCGTGACGATGTTCAACTGCTAGTAATCTATACACAGATGCATAAATCCATCCTTCTTATTAACAAAAAAAAAATTGGCACACCCCAAGGTGACACACTAAGCCTGATAAAATCCTTACTCAACAAGTTTTGCAATTGTTCCTTTAATCCCTTAAGCTCCAACGACGCCATCCTGTAAGAAGTGCACGATATAGGGGTTGTCCCTAGTTCCAATTCTATAAAAATTTCTATCTCCCTCTTAGGAGGCATTCCAAGATGTTCTTCAGGAAACACATCCAATAATTCTCTTACTACAGGTACTTGATTGATCTCACTTTGGGATTCGGGTATATCCATGATATACGATAAATATGTATCTGTGCCCTGAACAATCATCTTTCTGGCGGATACTACAAAAATAATCCTATTTACCAAATCTGACTATTCACCAAAAAGTAATATTTATTTGCCCTCAGTGCTTACAAGGCGAGCACTTCTAGATCAAAAGTAAACTATAACATTATGCCTAGTTAATCAATCTAATCCCAAAGAAAGAAAAATGATCAGTTATGACCTTAGGTAGGTCTGCATCCTCCTTAACCTCCATCACATAGGCACGAGTTGAGGCGCTAGAACTTGTCTTGCAATAGTTCTTTCTTTGTGTTCCTTGTATTGAGCTAGACTTCGCTGCCATCTTTATTCTCCTTTGGTTTTGGAACTTCTATGGGCTTCTAATAGATTGCTTCGTACTAAACTCAAGCTTAGATGGGTAGTTTTTAACCAGGTGGTCTCTAGATCCACAACCGAAGTAAGCCCCCAATTTTTTTTTGTATTCAGCACCGTGATTCCTTCCACAGTAGTTACATTCCCTTTTTTTCATTCTAGGACCTTTAAAACTTTCCATGGACATTACTGGCTTTTTGAATGCATCATGTTTGTAGCTAGTGAACTGTGAGTCTTTCTTTGAAGCTAAAAAATTCTGGTCCTTTGGTTTCTTGAAACTGGATGGAGGTGGAGGACTTGATCTGCCTTTTTTTATTCATTCTTTTTCGAAGTTCTCACTCCTATCCCTAATAATGGATTCCATCTTGTGAGCTTTGGTCGTTATCTCTAGAAAAGTCTTCTATTCAAAGATAGCCACAATAGCAAAAATTTCATCTGTAAGCCTCCATTCGAACTTGTCACACATCTCCTTCTCCGTTGGAAACATGTTCTTGGCATATCTACAAAGTCAGAGGAATTCATGCTCATACTCTAAAATGGACGTCCTGCCTTGTTTCAAATACAAATTCTTTCTTGATTTGTTTGAAAAACATCTGATCTATATACCTCTCTCTAAACTTTTCCAAGAAGAATTCCCAGTCCACCATATGCTCAGGGTTAACACTAACCAAGGTTTTCTACCATTGGGATGCTTCGCCCTCAAGTAAAGAAACAACGCATCTAAAACTATCTTCTTGATTACACTTTAATTCCTTAATGACCCTACACAGACGAGACAACCACTGTTCAACCACTATGTGGTCATCTCCCTTATCACCAAGGAATTCTTTGGGGCCTTTTTTCCTAATCTCCCAACAAGATCGACTTTAAGAGGAGCCGTCACAGGTGCAGGTGGCGCAGGTTGAGCCACGTGAACCACTTCTAGATGTGGTTGAGGAGGGTGCTGAGGCTGTTGTGGTTTGGTTCTTGTTCATTTCCCATAAACTGGTCAAATAGTTGGGTCCTTATAGCGAAAAATATGTTTTTGATTACGTTTCATGTATTCTCAGCATTATGACTATTGGCAGTTGTAGCTTGTTCTTGGGTGGGAACATGGCTTTCCTTCTTCTCACTTGTTGCTTCCTTTGAACTATCAAACATGTTTCTTTTCTCAATACAAAAGAGATATTATCTTAGTAAAAAAGATTAAGACTATACCAGAGCTTTCCTATGCATGATAGGGGTGTAACACTACATTCTGTTTCTCCAAGAATTCGGCTAAACCTAGGCTCTGATACAAAACTTGTAATGCCCCAAACTTGATCCTTAGGGTGGACCCAGTATTAGTGCAGCACTACCTTAAAATCTTTTCATTTAAACTTGTACAAACATGGTCTTCATAAAAACACAGCTCAAATAAATATGAGTTGTAAATCCTTTGTGAAATTAAAGATAAATAAGGTTATACATTTCTAAGGAAAATGAAAAACATAAAAGCTCTTAAAAACCATATTTGGCATAAATTTATATTTAACTACAACACCGTATACATATACATATAATTAGACAAACATTAATCATTCAAGATAAATAATTCGATACTTTGAAAAAACATAATCACCTCACCGAGGTTTCATTGAATTAACATTTTCAAAAGAATAACATTAAAATACAAAATGCATTCTTCAAAATGACACCATCTTGACACCACCCCTATTCCATTCATAATACAAAATACTTAGAAATCTCATAGAATAAATGTCCTCTAGTGTTGTCTTTGAAAAGTCCTTTACTTTGTTAGCATTCCTGAGAAGGAAAGATAACTAAATAAGTTCAAAAAACTTAGTGAGTTCTAGAGAAAACATCCTAATAGCTATATATAATACAAATAAACCTTTCTAACTTAGCAAGTTATACAGTTCACCCGTTGACGAATACCATACACAAATAGACTTTACTAAGACACTACACTATGCCCATGCAACCATGCGGACAACCTTCTTCGTGCTAGCCATACCCAAGTCCATGATCGAGCCTTAGAACTCATTTCATTCCTTCCATCATGATTTGCCAATATGGTTTGCAATAAATCTTACCGTATTAGATGCTACATGATCTTTTTCCATGTATCGTGATCTATCAGTTCAATGCTCATATTATTGAAGGCATCTCCATGATTTCATTTTCATAACTCAGTTCATATTGTTCATTTTAGAAATAATGGGTGGTGGCTTAAACACAAAAAAAAACCATTACTCTATTTACACAGAAACCTAACTTAGACTTATAACCACGAACCTTTATTATCCATACACAAACTTATCATCTTATAGGATAAGAGTGCTTACCTCAACCAAACATAAACGGGAACATTATACACACACAAGGAAGCAAAAAGAAACTCACCAGAAAATGCAGGAATGTTCAAATAGTAGGACCTTTTCCATTTTCATGAGAGCCACCAACAATATCTTGAGCTATAGTATAAAGAGTTAAACTTATCAAATCTTTGCACCAGAAAACTAAACAAGTTCATAAGAACATGAATCAAAAAACCCAAAATCAGAAGGTTTCCTCCCTTACCCACTTAATTTGACCCTTAAGCATGAAACCCTAAAGCCCTGTAAATAACTATGAAATAACTTGAGTTTCATTGATATTTACTAGGTATTATGTGACGATGGAGTTGGCTAAGTACAACGAACCCAAAATATTTAAGTGAGTCTTAGGTCTAGAATTTTCCCATAGAAAATTTCAAAGAAAGTTTGGGAAGAAAATATGGTTTCCAAAGAAAGCATAAAACTTGCCTAGAAAGCCAAATCTTGCTTTATACAAATATACATAGAAGGAAAAACTTACTGGATAAGTCTGATTTCCCTCCAAACCCCTCATTCCTTGTGACTAAGCACTTCTCTCTCTTCATAAATTCGGGTCTGACAAGTTACAGAAACTTAGTCCTATACTAACAAAATTCTCATTCGTCTAACCAAATTGTTCAACCGCGATAATAAAATAAAAATAAAGCATATAGTCCTTTTCAAATTAAGGTCTAGGGTTTAACGTTTCATCTA
Organism: Gossypium raimondii; assembly: GCF_025698545.1. NCBI lineage: Eukaryota > Viridiplantae > Streptophyta > Magnoliopsida > Malvales > Malvaceae > Gossypium > Gossypium raimondii. Next base: position 27,342,095 of record NC_068571.1, on the reverse strand, counting down.
ACAAACAGGGTGGCATATGCTCTTCAGAAGAGTCCGTAAAACCACCTAGCTTGCCTAATTCAAACTTTGCCCGAAGGTGCAACCATAGACTCACATACTTAGTCAAACTTAATACCTACCAACTCAGAACTAACTCTATATGTCTTACTTCTATAAAAAGTATTCAAACATTAGGGTTGCGTTGGTGAGATGTTACATTGCCTCTCCAAAAGTGAAGCTATCATCAGCAAAAAAACAAATAAGACACCAACAACCCTAGTCGAGATGCCTGAGCTGCTTTCACCAAACCTCATCGACTCGCCAATCGCAGTAATAATGATAAATCCTCATTATAGAAAAGAAAAATGAAATGACTCAATGGGTCCCTCTGTCGAAGCCCTTTTGATGGGGAGATGTGTCCTCTCGCATCTCCATTCAACACTGTTGAATAACTAATTAAACGAACACATCTCATACTAATGCCACCTATTCTATTGGCAAGAGACCCGATAGATCCCCTCATCACCTACAACAGTCCCCCCATTTTGCTCATCGAGTTGAGCTATTAATTTAAGACGGTTATGATAGGAAGCAAATCTGTGAAAAAGCGCCTTATTTTGGTCTTATTGCGTAACCAGTTAGCCCACGCCTGTTGCTCCCAATATCGTTCTCCCTTATCAATATCCATATTTAATCGCATCCTTGTAATGACTAACTCCTCTAATGAATCATCATATAGAGGACCTTACTTAACTTTTCTAACCGATTCTACAAAACAATTAGAGTAATCCGTGAGGAGCTTTGATTACCCTTTGCCTATCTCATCAACCCCTGTCCAACAAACCTGATCCAATCAAGGATAACACCTGCCGATTGCAACCAAAGCCGTCTAAATTCTTCTTCACATGGCTCATCAAGCACCCAAGCTACCTCAAATTTAAAAAAAAACTATTGTTAATTATATATTCACTGTTATTATACCCTGTATTGAGTAACAACGAACAATGGTTAGGTATTGTATGCATGTAATGGTGCACCTTAAAATTCAGAAACAAATCTTGCCACTCCGTTTTCACCACCTGTCGATCCAATCTTTTTCGAATATTATTCTAAGGAAGTCTACCATGCTTCCATGTAAACCACTAACCCAAATAACCCAAATCCAAAAGCTCACAATATTAAGAGCTAATCGGAATGCCTCCATTCCTCTTTCATCCCTTAGACGACCTCCTTACTTCTCATGGGAATAAGTTATTTCATTAAAGTCCCCCATCACAAGCTATGGAAAACTATCACCCTTCAATAGACTTTGAGGTAGCTCTCATGATTGATACCAACGATTCTCCTCCAAGTGCCCATAATACCCTACAAAACTCCAGGTGTTACCATCTGAATCATCCTCCACCATAACTTCAATATGGTTCCTCAAAAAAATGTGAAGTGAAATAATGCAACCATGTTTCCAACATAACGACAATCCACCTCTAGTGCCATCGCTACTTACATCTATTCCATTTACGAAAACCCAACTTTTCTGTACCTTCTCTATCCTTATACTTTGCACCTTTTTGTCAATACAAAAAGCTACAGCGGGTTGGTCTCCCTCAGCACGTGTTGAAGGCGATGAATAGCTCGGGGGTTCCCTAACCTTCGGACATTTTAACCTAGGATTTTTATTGCATCCGTCTACCCTACCGTGTAGAGCCAATCGATATCTCAGAGACTTGAACACTATTATGTTTAACAAGGGTCTTCCTCGAATCTGAACTAGCAGAAATCAAAGAAAACAATAAAGTGCACATTTGTTTTTTGCCCTACTCGATCTCCATCGGGCACTCTTCCACCCCCATACTTAAAATTTGGGTCCACATTCTCACTACCCCCTATCCCCCTCCTTTTCGCCCAAATTAATCAACAAATTTGCACCTACATGACTAAGAAAATTCAAATTCTGAAAAAGGCCCTAAATTTCATCCTGTCCAACTGAATCACCCTTACTAGAAAAACTTCTCATCTTGACCACCCAGGGAGCATCCCCCTCCTCGTGTAACCAACAACTTTTGGCCACCACCGCCCTTCTAGGCAATGCCTTAATTGAAAGGTCCCATTCAAACGGTAACTCTTTTTCCCATGCACAATCTTGACAAGATAGAAACCCTTTGTATGCCCTAATTGCCTACACAAGAACATAAAACAATTAGCCTCTCATACTGAAACCTGGTATAGATACAGTTCTTCTAGGATAGAGCAATTTTTTTCTTCCTTTTCAATGAACCCCTTATATCAATCCTAACCTATATCCTCATATAACTCTAAAATCCCCTACTGATGTATTTCACATCACAATCCAAGAACTGTCCCAGGAAATCACCAAACTATTTTGTCATACCTTTAGACAAACCAACCAGTAGATCGTGAATCTAAACCCAAAAATCCACATCGTACAAATGAACTTGCATAAGATCCTCCCCTGTTTTCAGCCTATGTAATACCAACAAATGGTTATTGAACATCCATGGACTACCCTCCGCTGCTTTATCAAGATTAATATCATTATAGAACCTAAAAAGGAACCTCTTTTTACCAGGTATACAATCGTTACACCTCCAAGGGGATGCCACAGATTAGCCAAAGTTTCACGCATAGCTTGGAATTGGATCACGCTTGCAGTAAAAAAACTGCCCGCTAAACAAAAATATACACTGATTTCACCCTCCTCTTCTCCCATTTTGATTTGCCACGCCTCATCCTCCCCACCCTCAGTGGAAAGTGCCACTAACTCTTTCGCCATCTTCATGCACAACACCTCTAAACCCCAATTCCGTCCCTTTCGCCTTTCGAGAGAAACATTAGCAAAAACCCAATGAAACTAAAATACGTGCTATTAGAAGAAGACTAAAAAACGTGCTATTAGAAGTAGAATACATCCATAAACAACCATGGTAATTGAAATAATGAATTAAAATTTTCAATTGTATATTAAAAGACATTTTATCTTTTATTATATTTATATATTATTATATGCAATATGACTAAATTTATTAATTTAGTTTATCTCACTTGATTTAATAACAATAAATATAATTAATCATTTTGTTTCATGGCAATTTACCAATTGAATGGGAATCACATTCATGCTAAAATTATTTATCTTAAATTAATGGCTTAATGGTAATAGTAAGTTCGAGGTTATGAGATCTCTAATGTTTCAAATTGAGTCTTTAGGTCAATGTTTTTAGAATTAATTGATAGTTGAATTGATCAGGTTATCGGTTCGTTGATTTAATTGATTTCGTCGGTTTGATCAGTTTAATTAAAAAAATTATTAAAAAATTATAAAAATATTAAAAAATTGATTCAATCGTTTTGTACTAGTTTGCAGTTCAATTTGTTCGATAACATTTTTCCAATCGATGCTTTGATTTGTTCTCGATTCAACCGATCCGATTGGTGAGTCCGATTTGGTTCAAACATCATTACGTTATGTAAAATTTGTAAATTCTCTTAATTAATTAGTTATTCAATTTAGTTGTATTTAAACTATTATAATTTAAAAAAAACTATTTATGTTAGTTTGATATATGCATTGAAAAAAGAAGATAAATACAATGGTATTTACTTACCCTTTGACTCATAAAATTTAATAAAACTATTCTATTGTATTGTGTTATCCTATTAACTCATGAAATTTGATAAAACAAACTTATAGATATTTACATTAATTCATGAAAATTTTTAATTACAATTGTAATTTTAAATTTTTAATAAATAAATCTTCATTTAAAAAAATAAATGAGTTAGAATCGTCAAAATCGACTAACTTAATTGAAGAAATTTAATTTGATTATTTCAATTTTGTTAAAGTTGGTAAGTTGAATAATTTTAATAAGTTTATTGATTTATTCAATTATTTATATATATAATCTAAATCTACAAAATTAACCAAACGCACACTTTACCCAGTTGTCTGTGGTTTAAGTGAGATAAAGGGCAAAAGACTTTTTGCTCAGTATGTCGAGGCAAATGCACATCCAATTATAAGGTCTCTATTTACCGGTAGAAATAGAGGTCTTCATGGGTTGGGTCAGGTTGAGTCTACACATGATATTAAAACATTTTATGTATGACTAAGTCTTGTCCATCTCGAAATATGAGCTTAAATTATTGTCTAAGCCCGTCCATATTTGTAAATAGCTAACCGAAGCCTTTTTTAGACCCGCCCATATTATTTTTTAAAAATTTTTAAAAAATATATTTATATTATTTTTAATTTAATATTTAATAATTTTATTTATTAAAATTTTATATAGTCACCTTAACCAATTTTAATGTTTACATCATAGTAGTACTACTATATACCACTATAGATTTAAATTTTATGTGTTATAAATTATATAATACATAAAAATATAAAACACCACTAAGTTAAAAATGAGTTGGGCCAGACTAAGTTCGGCCTTGAATCCAAAGCTAAATGTTCAAGCCCGAGCCTGACGCATATTTTAAACATGTCTAATTTTTTTTGCCCAAACCATCTCAAATTTGAGTGAACCTTCGAGATTGGACAAGTAGCTCAACCTATGACCAAGTTTAAGTATAAATCCATTGCAAAATGCATGTTTAAATCATTGAAATTTTAAGTCTGTGTTTCATTATTAAAGTTACTAAATGAAAATAGATTTTTATTTTACAGAACTAGAAAAGATCATATATAGGCTATCTATTTTTGTTCAATAAAATATACAATGCGTGGCTGGCATCCCCAGGAAAACTTCATGTGATCTGAGTGCTTTAACTTCATGTGTATTTATTTTCAAATATGCATGCTTCCCTTTTACTAGAATTGCAATATGCAAAGGGTCATTATCTTGCACAACAAGAATGATAACACGCCATTATATGACATTAATTCATGAACTAGAATGTTTTATGCCTCGTGGTCTCTCTCTAGCTGCTGAATGAATGGTCCATTTCAAAAATGAAAAATGATGAACAGAAAATTGACAAATGAGGTGATTATGAACCAGATACTAGTGCCCTCCTTGGCTGTCGAATGTACTCGAAGCTTTTAATGATGTAGTGGCCGGGTAAAGTTGAAGCACAAGGGAACCCCACTATTGCAACATCAAAGGCCCTTTCCCAACTTGAACCACATGGCTTGCCTATATCTCTTGGTTCTTGCTATAAAGTAGTGTTGTATAAAAATTTAGGTGGATCTGGAATTTTAAAAATATAAATTATAAAGGTAAGGCGTTTTGTAGAAATTTTTTTAAGAATAGTTTATTTTCTTCTATCGTGTAGGACAATTAGGAGATACTATTATTAGGATACAATGTCTTTATCTCGAGTTAAAAAAAGTGGTTGCACTCAAATTGTTCCAACAATTTAGAATAAATCCATAAATAAACTCGAAAAGAAAAAAATAAAAGAAATATTCACTCAGAATTAGGTTGGAATTTGTAAGGGATTAACCTGATTAAACAACGAACAAAGTGAAGAAAATAAGAATCGAAAAGATCAAACATGCAAATTTTATGTGGAAAACCCCCTCAAAAGTGGATAAAAATCATAGGTAAAAGGAGATTTCACTATAATAAAGGAGAGTATAAAAGATGGAGAGAATTAAAAGAAATCCCGAAGCACCACAAGACGAACCCTTCGAAACAAAGAACAAAATTCTCTGAATCTAAATATATTTGTTGTGTAAAACCTAGAGTAACTAAGGCCTATTTATAGGCTAAAATTCATAGCATATATGACTACAACAACTCTAGGTTAATTAAAGTTTAAGTGGGAAAATAAAAATAGATTTTAACTAGAAGAAAATTCAAAATAAATTTTGGTAAAATAAGAGGCATTCTCCCACAAATCTCCACCTTGACTCGTATTTGTACCAACTCCCTTACCGATCCCTGTTACTGGCTTAACTGATTCTTCGCCGTATACTCACCAAGTCCAAGCAATGCTCAAACTTTGAAACTGGAATATTTTTGTCAACATGTCGGCCGGGTTGTGTTCTGTGCAAATTTTAAGAATCTGAATATCCCTTTGAATGATCACCTCTCAAAAAAATGATAACAAATGTCTATGTTCTTCGTTCTGTCGTGATGCATTTGATCTTTGGTGAGATGTATGGCACTTTGACTATCACAATATACAATAATTGCCCCTTTTTCATTTACTAGTTCACTGAATAGGCCCCTTAACCAAATTGTTTTTTTATTTCTTCTATAATTTCCATGGATTCTACTTCATTAGTCGACAAAGCCAATGTATATTGAAGTGTCACTTTCCAACTAATGACACAATTCTCAAAAGTAAACAGGTAACTTGAGAGACCTTCTTCGATCTAAGTCTCCTGCATAATCAGAATTAATATATCCGACTAAACCCTTTTAAGTTCTTCCAAACTCTAAGCACATATTAGAAGTACCTCGTAAATATCTGAAAATACTCTTAATTGCATGCCAGTGTAACTTCCCAGGATTGACCATGTATTGGCTAAAACCACTAACAACATATGAAATATCGAGACGGATGCATACCATTGCATACATCAAACTTCCAACTGCGCTTGATTAAGGTACTTTTGACATGTACCTTTCATCTTCTTCATTCTGTGGAGAATCTGAAATTGAGAGTTTAAAGTGTGTAACTAAAGGAGTACTTACTGGTTTTGCATCTTGCATTTCAAATCGCTGAAGGATGTTCTTGATGTACCTTTGTTGCGATAAAACAATTTTCTGAAATGTCCATCTCTCAAAATTTTCATCCCCAAAATTTTCTTTACTGCACCTAAATCCTTTATCATAAATTTAGAGTTAAGCATGGTTTTAAGATGATCAATTTTAGATGGATTCTTAGCCGCAATAAACATATCATCAACATGAAGCATAAAATATATAAAAGAACCATCATCAAGACATTATGGACAAACACAACTGTCAAACTTACATCGAGAAAAACCAATACTCAACATGAATGAGTCAAATTTTTTATACCACTGCTGAGGAGACTGCTTCTAACCTATAAAGACTTTTGTAAGAGACAAACATGATCTTCTTTACTTTTAAATTTCAAGCCTTCTGGTTGTTGCATGTAGATGCCCTACTCAAGATCACTGTGAAGGAAAGTAGTCTTTATATCTAGCTACTCTAACACAAGATTATCTGATGCAACAAGGGCCAAAACGCCCAAACGGACGTATGTTTCACAAGGGGAGAGTAAACATCATGAAAATCAACTCTTTCCACTTGACTATATCCCTTTGCAACTAGAATTTCCTTGTACCTAGTGTTGTTAGAACCCGAATCTTCCTTTTTTTAAACACCCATTTGCAACCAATGATTCTTTTACCGATGGGTGGTTTAACTAGCCTTCAAGTCTCATTCTTTTGAAACGATTTCATGGTTTAACTAGCCTCCAAGTCTCGTTCTTTTGAAGCGATTTCATCTCTTCTTTAATTGAAATGAACTATTTGTTGGAACCGAAAGCTTGAACTGCCTCATAATAACACGAGAGATCGGTTGAATCAATGCTCTCGACAACACTTAGAGCATAAGCCACTAGGTTTTATTCATAATACTTTTATAGTGGTCAGATTTCTCGCCTTTTCCTATCATGACCCAACTTATAATTAGTTAAGTAAGATGGTGAAGATACCTGAGGGTCGAATAGAGCCCCAAACAGATCCGAAACATCTTCAAACATGCAAGAATCAAATTTTTGTTCTATCGTCTCGATGTCGTGTGATTCTTCATCAGGACGAGCCCTCTGTTCTTCGTGTCATTGCAACGTTGTGAATTTTCTCAACGTGACGTCACTCCCTGTTTTAAATTTTGACTCCACCATGCTAGAGACACTCTGATTTGTTGTGTCTTTAAATGTAAAAGTCTCATTTTTTGATTGAAACTTGGCAGGTTCTTCAAACATAACATCTCTGCTAAAAATTATATTGTCGGGTTTCGAACACCATAACTTAAAACCTTTTGTACCGCTAAAGAATCCCAAAAATATGCATTTAACGGCCCTTGGTTCGATCTTTCCCTGGCTAACTTTAGCATAACCAAGACAACCGAAAATTCTAATATTAGAATAATTTGGAGGACTACTTAACCATATCTCCTTTGGAACTTTGTCGTTTAATGCTCAATGAGGAGATCAATTTGCCAAATAACTTGGCGGCTTCAACCCAAAATTCCTCCCCTAAGCCTGCATTAGAAAGCATGCATCGAGCCTTTTCTAGCAAGGTTCTATTTATTCTTTTTACAACTCCATTCTGTTTCGAAGTTTGAACAACGATTTAATGCCTTTCAATTCCTTCCTGTTTGCAAAAATCATTAAAATCTAATGAATAGAACTTAAGACCATTATCTGTTCTCAATTGCATCAAAGATTTTCTGGCTTGTTTTTTTTTTCTAATAGCGCCTTCCACTGTTTGATGATTCTAAAGACTTCACTTTTCTATTTCAAGAATTAAATCCAAACTTTTCTAAAGTAATCATCAATAAAATTTAGGAAATATTTATTTTCTCCTTTCAAGATGTCAGAAGGTGGACCCCATAAATCAGAATGAATATAATCTAGAGTCCCTTTTGCTTTGTGCACTGCTGAATCGAAATTGGCTCGGGTTTGTTTCCCAAAAATACAATGCTCATAGAAACCTAACTTACCAGCTCCAGTGTATTTGAAAAGGCTTTTATTGCACAAGACTATCATACCTTTCGGCTTTTATTGCACAAGACTATCATAACTTTCTCACTCATATAACTCAGGCTCATGTGCCAAAGTTTGGTTGAATCAGAATCGATGGAGAAAGAGTCACATCGTGTCGTTGCGACGTCAGGTTAAATCTCATCGCAACGTGGTGGCAATTATGGCTTTTCTTCGGTAATTGCAACTGCACCAATAACCGTTGAACCTTGTAGAACATATAGGCAACCCATTTTCTGTCCTCTCATCATAACAAGAGCCCCACAAGAAACTTTTAAGCCATTTGAATCAATGACTATCTTGGAACTTTTAGAATCCAAAATTCCCAATGAGATGAGATTTTTCTTTAAATCAAGAACATACTTGGCATTTGGCAGTGTCTGAATCGTTCCGTCATGTATCCTAATTTTTATTGTTCCAATTCTGGATATTTTACATAGAGAGTTATTCCTCATCAGTACAACTCCACCTTCAATTGACCTGTACTTGGAGAACCCGTCCCTGTTGGGACACATGTGATAGGAGCACCCTAAATTTAAGATCCATTTGGAAGTAAGATGAAAGCTTTCACTGTTGACACCAATAAAAAATCATCACCTCTTTCCTCGGCTACACTAGCATTAGCAAATTCGGCTTTCTACTTATATTTCTCTTTGTTTTAGCATCTTTTTGATTTTATTTTGAAGTTTCCAACATTTTTCCTTAACATGACCCACCATTTTACAATAGTCACAATATTTGTCACGATTTATAGATTTGGACCTTGCTTTAGACTTGTTTCAATTTTTCTTTCTAGTTTGTTGTCTACCTGTTGCAATTAGAACTGAGGCTTGCCCGTCTAATTTTTCATTTGGCCTAACTTGTTGTTGAGTTTATCATTGCTTAGAAGATTCCCCTTCACATCCTTAAATGAGAGATGATATCTCCCATGAATCAGAGTTTCCCTAAAAGTTTTATAAGAAAAAGGAAAAGAGCATAACAACAATATAGCTCGATCCTTGTCACTAATCTCTGCTTCGAGATTCTTTAAATCATTAAGAAAAGTAACAAACTCGCTAATGAGTTCTAATGGACTCACCTTCGGCTATTCTAAATGTGTAGAGACGTTATTTTAATACTAACCTGTTGGCCAGAGATTTCGTCATATATATAAGGCTTCTAGTTTCTTCCATAACGTAGACATTGTTTTCTCCTTTACAACCTCTTGTAACACATTATTCGTGAGGCAAAATTGAATAGAGGATAAAGCATTCTCATTCAACTCTTCCCATTCTAACTGATTTCTTCCATGTAATGACCTTTTTTAGATCATTTTAAACCAGTATTGTCATCATCCGAACTTGCCACAAATCTATATTTTCAATTTCGTTAAACTTCTCAATATCGAATCGTAACATTGCCATCTCTGAACGGGTTGACTACAGAAATTTTACTCACTATGATACCAATTTATAAGGGATAAACTCGATGAAACAACAAATAAAGTGAAAAAAAAAATAAGAATTGAAAAGATCAAGCACACAAAATTTACGTAGAAAAACTCCTCAAAAGAGAATAAAAGACCACAGGCAAAAGGAGATTTGACTATAATAAAGGAGAGTACAAAATATGGAGAGAATTAAAAAAAAACGGAGTCCCACAAGAAAAACCCTTCAAAATAAAGAACAAAATTCTCTCGATCTAAATATTTTTGTTGTTTAAAACCTAGAGTAACTAAGGCCTATTTATAGGCTGAAATTTATATCATATATGACTACAACAAATATAGGTTAATTAGAGTTTAAGTGGAAAACTAAACATAGAGTTTAATTAGGAGAAGAAAAGCCAAAATAAATTTTGATCAAAATAAGAGGTATTCTCCTATAGAATTAATTTTAAAGACTCCAAACCAAAATTATATATATTGCATCAATAGACTCCTAAGTACATTTTTGAAAAATCACAATATTTCATATTAAAAAATTTAATGGATAGTTCGATCAACAACCAAATGTTTCAATAGGCACTCTCTTGTATTTAATTCTTCTCTTTCTTTCCATGTATATACACATAAATATGTATATATTATTGTATATATTCATATATAAATAATGTGAAACTTTAAAATATATTTTTCTTTGAAAATACTTTATAATATATAATATATACATCTATGTTGAGTTTTTTTAGAGTTTGTGTCCCCTTCAAAAGGGTTATATTGTGTATTTGTATGATATGGTTACTAGTCATGGACGTGACATTGTAAGTAGGTCCCTAAGCATGCCAACATGTACCCTACTTTAGGGTTAACAAGTGTTTTCTATATATGGGTTTGCCTACATGGTGTTGCAAACCCACATTGTGTGGTCTCTCGTGCAGTCTCATAGAGCATGCGAACTTAAAGTGAAAACCACGTAGAGTTCAGGTTAGGACCCAATCGAGTAACCGAGTAGCAGGTTTATAAAAGCGAGTACCATATGTCACACCTCAAAAGTGGTGGATCCAAAAAGTTAAGTATGAATCTAAACTATTTTGGCATTGTGTTAGTATAATCCGCCACCCTGATGACTTGCTGGTGAGCTAGTGTATTGGCGCATACTAGCGTTAAAATATTACAAGTTAGCAGTATCTAAAGATTTAGCTACAAGGTATCTTCAAGTGAGTAAAGAGAACACCTAAGAAGAAGTATGCCCTAGTGTTTTTGCTAAGCACTAAGAGCCTGTCAAGTGTATGAGAAAGTTATAGGAGATTTGATTGTCTTTAAGACCATGCGATACGCGATTCACCATGAAGGTATAGATGATAGATTTATACGAGCACTGTTCTAGTTGGTTTTCGTAACGAGATTAGTTAGGAATCATTTGGATTATTTAGACCCTCTCAATGACTGGTCAAATAGTAACGAAGATCTTCATCGGATCTTCTTTAGCTTCCCTTGATTTTTATCGGTAAATCAGGTGGTTTGGGTTAGATAAGCATATCAATTGTCAAATTCCACAATAGGCGGCAGAAATTTTATACTAGTAAAGAAGAATACATTCCAAGTGACTTTACTTTCTACTTTACGTTCTAGTTATTCTTTCTAACCTAAATGTTCTCTTCTTCTTTGTTAAGCCAAAGTTGAGATTTCATTTAATTAGTGAACAATTTAACCTTTTGGTAAGTCTTATAGCTCTGTATGGTACGATTATAGAATGGGAATGATGTTAAAAGATGTAGGAACAATAAGGTATTAGTGGAAGGCCATGTTGGGGGTTGCATGGGTTGAAATGATAGTAAACTACCTGTAATGAGGATTCTAATGGAAATTTTATGATCTTGTAAGCAATTGTTGCTATTGGATCAGAACGGATGATCAAAACATAAGCTTTCGATCGAGGTTAAGGTAGGTCTCTAGTGAGTCTTTAAACCCGTCACCTGCACGTTGTGTTATAATAATTCTCTATATGATTGACATCTATATAGATAAGCAAATATTCTTGAGGAGTTTTAGTATGTATGTATGTTAGTGTGTTTCCGTGAAGCATATGTATATATATATACTAAAGTGTACGATGTGTTGCATGAATATGATGATGTGTGGTAAGCATGCATGAGAATTTATGTGTTAGGAAGTATGATTATGTTAAGAGTAATAGTGAAATTTGTGTAAAATTTTCCATTATGTTATTTGAGTGGTGCATGACAAAATATGGTTGGCAATAAGGGGGTTCCAACGGAGTGTTAAGAAAGTATGTGATACGATACGAACCCCGCGGTAGTGCTTTGATGACGTCTGTAGGGACAATAAAAACGAGGGCCAATATGGCAGAGATGTGAAAAGACTATGGCCATGGAACATTCTGGGAATGGCGAATAAGCCGTATTTTCTACTAGGGTTTTTGCATGTCTTGGGGGCGATAATGGGCAAATCTCATGTGATGCTAAGTTTATACGAATCCATATCATCAAACACGATAGTTTATGTGGTGCCTTGGTGGAAAGTAAAACCAAGCATTTGTGGCGAGTTATCTTTAAAGCCGTTGTGGCGAATTATCTAAAAAGCCTTTGTGGTGAGTTGGAAAATTATCAGAAAATCCTTTTGTGGTGAGTTATCTATAAAGCCTTTGTGACAAGTTATCTATAAAGCCTTTGCGGTGAATTATCTGAAAAGCCTTTGTGGCGAGTTATTGTAAAGTCTTTGTGGCGTGTTGCACAAAAAGCCTGTACGACGAATTATGTAACACCTAAGTGGCGAGTGGTTAGACCACCTTTGTAGTGAAATCCGAGTATGCACCTTAATCATTTTCTGAAAGAATTCTCAGCTGTGTATCTGATCGAGGAATCCACCTTAGTAATCCACTAAGATGGAGAACTTGGTGTATCTAGAGGTACGATGAGGATAAAATTCCGCCAAACCTGGATACTTTCATGTTATGTATCAAAGTTGTTGGTATTCTATTGGATTATACAAATTATTACATTATTTGAGTAAGTAAGTTTGTGGCTTAATTTGAAGATTTTGTGTGAATGGGTTTTGCTAGTCACCAGAGTCCGTAGGAGAATCAATCAAGAGTAGTATCCAACTACTATCTTCAAAGAGATTGTGTAATAAAATTCGAACTATGGTGTGAAGTTTGTGATTCGCCAGTCAGATGGAATGTTTATAAGGATTTACATCATAACAATTTGTCCCCCACCTAGTTCAAAGAAGAGTTATAGAGTGACTTTTCGAAGAACTTGACTTCGTAAGGCGAAGGATTACTAAAGGAAAAGCTTATTGCGTACACTTTTTACTTTAAAGTGTCACATAAACTTCACCACGTGTTAGGGAGTGGTACAACTATATACAATTGATTATGCCTTCATTCTCGGATACACGAATCGTTAAAGTGTAAAACTCCTTTAAAAGGAGGTTACCTAAACCCTAAAAATCAAATTGTTTGGACTTGAAATTTTTTAGAAGGATTTTCTGTCGAGGAGAATAATCGCGTTTCAGAGGTAGTTTTCTTGAAATTTCCCAATTGCCTTTGTGTTTTTTCTAGGTTTATTCAAGTAGAATGGTTAGGGTGAGAGGAAGTGGTCGTATTATTCAAGGAGTCCCTTCACAACACTATGAAGTAAATACTCCAATAGAGGCTAAAGCTTATGTTTGCACTACCAAAGAGGAAGAAAAGAGTCATGTTTTGGTTGCTGGGGGAATTCGAATACCCAATTTTGCCTACAAATTCTCAATCGTTGAAGGGTCAAACAAATTAAGTTACACCTCCGACGGTAGTTTTCTACTTCCCTTGCACCTGTTAGAAGTAGGTATCCATCTACCACTCTACCCCTTCTTCGGCCATCTTCTAGATGAATACAGGATAACCCTAGGGCAGTTATCTGGTTTCTCATGGTGGGTCATAGTGTCTTATTTTATCGAATGTAGTCGACGAGAGGAAATATCATTGATCATCATTTTCCAGAATTTGTATCAACTGAAGCATGCAATTAAAGAGGTTTAGTAGGCCTGTTTTATTTTTCTCCTCACCTAGGGGTGCAATCAATTAGCTCCAATTTGTCTTCAAACCTTCGCCTAAACCACTGTAAATACATTCAGGGTAAGTGCAAGATTGGAATTGGCTTTGATTTTCCAATCGAATGGTTGACACCTATTGAACATGTGCCTGCAAAAAAGAGAGATTATATCTAAAATAGGGTGGTGTCAATATTATAGACTTTGCAAGGGTTGTTTGCTAGATTTGGAGGAAGTGCTAATTGTAAGAATTGTGTTTCAGTACTGTCTCTTAAATCTGAGTCCCAATGGATAGCAACCAATTGATGATAACAATGGTTTGGACACCGTGACTGTGTTGCTCGCACAGTTTGTGTAACCACATGGATCCACTGATGATTTAGGGCTTATTATCTTAGGAAAAAAAGAAGAGCCTAAGAATTATTTGTATACCTTTTGTAAATTAAAGCCTCGTTCGTGGTCCTTTAAAACTGCAAGGGATCTAGAAAGTGGTGCGAACCCCTTTACAATAACTGTTGGTTTCGAAAATACACTTGTTGGTGATGCAGGCACAGTTAACGCTATTAAAGAGAACTCAGAAGAATCCACAAGTTTATCCATGGAGATCAAAGAATATATGGACATTTGATCGGTCATGCAAAATGTGTGAGGTGGTCCCTCTGGTACTGCTGCTGGGGAAGGAAGTGCTAGTAGTATAAAGAAACAAAAGGCTACTATGGATTAGCTAATATTCTAATAAACAGAGAAGATGAGGATAACCCTGTAATGGAGCTTCGTCGAAAGAAAAAAAGATCGCGTTGCAACATCTGATGATATGGCCATCATTGTTATAGTCCCTGCTGTGATTCCTTCTCCTCTTGTTCTCCTCATGGATGTCCACCTACAGTAGATACTTTTGGTTTGATTTTTGATCATGGTCCTCCTGGAGGTTGAATGAGATTTATGTCTACTTGTGGTGAGACATAGATGTTGTTTCCGTGACGCGAGCACTTAAGTTTGTAGAAATTTCCTTATTTCCCTACTGAATTAAGAAAGTGATGGAGAGATTGCATGTCCCAAGAAATGAAGGAACATGTTTTTCCTTCTACATCATAAAGTCTTGTAAAGAAATCATCGCTAAAAGAGCTACTATTATCTCTTAAAGAGACTTTGGCCGAAACTAGTATGGTAAGTGTGGGGATCACTGAAGGCATTAACGAAGAGGAGGCAAGAAAGGTGGAATTTAAAAATGTTCACTAATCCACCATGGGGGCTTTGGAGAGGGATCGTGAGTTACATAAGAAGATGGATGATGAAAAGAGGAAACTGGTGGAGTAAAATAATATATTACAATATCACCTCTCTCTCACTGAAAAGATATTTAGAAATTACATGGAGATATTGTACGTGAGCGAGCTAATAAGGTTTTTTTGGAGGCAATCATGAAAATCATAGAAGAGCGGCATAAGCTTACAATGACTAATCTAGCAAAAAGTCATGAAGATGCTTTGGAAAAGTATAAGATTGATACCATGCAAAGCTTTCAAAATTATTTGGCAGATTTGAAATCTAACTTCCTGCTGGACGCTCAACTAGTTGGTGGTCCCTTTGATGCTCGCAGGGTAAATTTTGATGCTCTCAACGACCTTACAAGTGCCTAGTTGGACTTTGATGTGTACTTTCCCTCTAGAGCTACTCGGGAAAAATTTGTAGAAGAACGGAAGAACTCCAGCAGGCTTTACTTTGTTCATACTCCTGTTGAAACCAATGTAGCTCCCACTACTAGGTGTGAAAGGGATGTTAACGAATGAGAAGGGAGAGAAGGAGATGAAGAGCTTGTTGACCCTAATGATACCAGTGCTAATTCATTATTTTACTATCTTCATTTTACTTTTTCTCTCTATTTTAAAATGGAAAATCTATGTTTACTTTGCATTGAAATGGTGTAGTATTTGATGATAAATTTATTTGAGCAAACTACATGACCAAGTTTCTGTGACAAATGATTTAACAAATATAATTTAACTAGTGATTAGGAAATCAACTAAGACAAATGAGATTATTCATAATATTAAATCGAATGAACATAGGTCGCGATCTTAAATCAACGAGCCTTTATGACATAAGCTAAGATCTTAAATCAGTGAGCTTTTTAGAGTAGAGATAGGAAATCAATCAGCTAACTCAGAAAAAAATTATTCATGTTAGATAAATTAAACAACATTTGCAAGTAGTGTATCTTTATTAAAAAAATGGACAAATCGTTCATACATAATATTTTTTCAAATGGTGTACATTCTATGTGTGAGGTAGAACAAGGCTATCCTTTTTTTATATTCTATAAGCTCCATAGCCTATTTTTTCGACAACTTTACAGGTTCCTTCCCAATTATGGGCCATTTTTCCTTACTGTGACACTGGGAAACTAGCTTCAGTGTTTCTCAAAACTAAATCGCCTACTTGATACTCTTTGTTCTTCAATCTGGAATTATAGTATCGAGCAGCTTGTTGAGCTTGATGCCCTCTTGGTTAGCACTTTCATCAAAACGAGATATCTTGTGAGATCGCAAGCATATCTCAACAGGGATTACTACTTCTACCCCATATACCAATGAGAAAGTTGTCTTTCCAGTTGCTGTATGAGGTGAGGTTCACAGGGCCCATATAATTCCTTGTAGCTCTTCTAACCATACACCTTTGGTCTCATCAACCTTTTTCTTTTGAGCTATTAGAATCTTCTTGTTCATTGCCTCTACTTGACAATTTATTTGGGGAGTTTTTATAGAGCTTTGAGCGAGAGCAATCTGTAGGTCTTTGCAGAAATTCTTGAATTTTCTTTAGAATTGGGTTCCATTATCTGTTATAATTAGATGTGGAATGTTGAATCTGCAAACAATGGATTTTCAGAGAAAAGACTACATTTGTCTCTCTGTAACTTCTATCCACTTAGTAAAATAGTACAACTACAAATATGAATTTCTTCTTAGCTATGGCTATTGAAAATGGACCCAAAATATCTATTCCCCAAGGTTCAAATGGCCAAGGGTCGGGCATTACTTGCAGAGGCTAAATTGGTGGTCATTGCACTTGAGCATGTTTCTGGTAGGAATCACAAGTGCGAACCATATGGTATGCATCTTTTCGTATAGTTGGCCAATAGTATCTTTGCCTACGAACCTTTTGTCCAAACAATCTCCCACCTAGATGATCTCTGCATATTCCCTTACATATTTCTCTCATAACATACTCAACTTCTGTGGGAGCGAGACATCTCAAAAGTGATTGGGAGTAACCCTTTTTATAAAGTTCGCCCTCTAATAGAATATATCTAAAGGTGATAGATTTAATGGTTTTAATTACCAAGGACTTGAGTATCTTTTAGATACAAAGATATATTAAATGTAAATAGTAACATTAAACCTTGCAACCTTATGTTGTATTTTGACGAGCTCTTTTCTGTTAAGGTGGTGAATTTCCCCTTATAGAGCTTGTACTATGGGGGCTGTCCATGTTTGTTCTTAGTTCAAATTTAGTACTTGCTGGGTGTCACAACTTGGGATACTCTATGTTCTAACAAATTTTTTTCTCTTTGCTCAATAGTAATAGAGGACACTAGCTTAAACAAGATGTTAGTTTTGGTGTTTTCCATCTTGGATAACTGTCTAACTTGTGCCTTATCATCATCAGGGTCTATAAAGAGAACGCTTGTCCCTGATCCTGTCTTTGCTATTGAGCCATGCACATAAATAGTCCAACACTTTGGTTTAATTTCTAAGCTAGTTTGTCCCTGTGATGAGCTAACTACTACATCTTGTATAATCAACTGAAAAAAAATTTAGAACCAAATGTATATTTGTAAAGAAAGACCACAAAATAATATGGTTATTGGTCAAGTGAAGTTCCAATAATTTATGTGACATGCTATTGTATTACTTATGTGAGTAATAGTGTTTAAACTTAAAAGTTACCGGTAAGGTCAAGTAATCTATCAAAAGAACATTCCACTATGAAATCGACTAAGATCTAAGCTTTGATTGTTGTTCTAAGGAATATTCAATTTAAAATTCTTCCAACTAGTTCTCCATTTGGTCATTCTACACGAATTATCTACTTTGGACAAAATGTCTTTGATGGGTTGATTTGTCATGATAGTCATGGGATGAGCTTGAAAGTAGGGTTGAAACTTGTGAGTTTCCACTATTAAAGAAAAAATAAGTTTTTCTATCTATGAGTACCTTTGTTCGCCATTCTGTAACACCTTGCTAACATGATACACTGGAAATTGGTGAACCCCATCTGCCCTAATCAAAACTGCTGCTATCGTTTCTTCAGAGGTTGCCAGATAAAGATAAAGAGTTTCCCCCTACTTGAGGCGACATAAAAAGTGGTGGAGACGTGAGGTACAACTTGAGATTTTCAAAATTAGCTTGACATTCTTCTGTCCAACTAAAATAGGTTTTCAAGCCCTTAAAGAAAGGTAAGCATTTATCTATCATTCTAAAGACAAACGTGGTGAGTGCAACCACCCTCCCCGTGAGGCGTTGAATGTCTTTAATAGTCTTCAGGGGATGCATATCTAGAATGCCTGAATCTTCTCAAGGTTCACCTCCATGCCTCTTTTTGAAACTAGGAAGCCTAAGAATTTCCCTACTCTCACACCAAAAGTGCACTTATCCAAATATAACTTCATGTTATAGGCTCGCAGAATAGCAAAAGCTTCAAATAATTCCTGAACATGCCCCCTGAAAGTAAAAGCTCTTCACCAACATGTCATCAACATAGACCTCAGCATTGCGACCAATATGCTCTCTGAAAATCTTATTAACCAACCTCTGATAGGTTTCACCTACGTTATTCAATTCAAAAGGCATAACTCGATAGCAAAACAAGCTATCTTCGATGATAAAGGTTGTTTTATCCTGATCTTCTAGAGCCATGGAAATTTGGTTATAACCTAAGAATGAATCCATAAAGTTCATGAACTCATGGCCTAAGGATGCATCTACCAGTTTGTTAGCCTTCTTCACCATCGAGGGCAAAGGAAAACTATCTTTCGGACAAGCCTTGTTAAAACTAGTAAAATCAATGCATATTTTCCTTTTTCCATTAGCTTTCTTCACTATCACAACATTTGATACGCAGTCTGGGTACGCCACTTCCTTGATAAATTTCGTTGAAAGTAGCTTTCCTACCTCTTGCCTAATGGCCTCCACAACCTGTGGAACACACATTCTTCTTTTCTATTTCATTGGCTTAACCTCGGAGGACACTTTTAACTGATGGAAAATCACCTAAGGAACCATACTAGGCATGTCCACAGCTAAGCATGCAAATATGTTTGAATTCTCCCTCAAACACCGAACTAAGTCCTATTTTTCTTCTTTTTCTAACACTGATGAGATCCTTACCAATTTATTTGTGTTATCATAAAACAACTGTAAAGTTTCTGTGACCTCTGTTACTTCTGACTTGTGAATTCTTTCCTCATTTCTGACATTCAAACTATCCAAATCTAAAACCTGACTAGCCATTTTTGCCTGTTGCGAACTTTGACCCTGCGATACCTTCTCATGTGTTTGTTTAACTGACAACATATGACACTGCCTGGCTATTTGCTGATCAGACTTCATGAAACCTACTCTTTTCCTTGTAGGGAACTTACTCCTCATACAAAAAGCAATAATCATCATTTTAGCCATTCTCATAATAGGAAACCCAAAAATGGCATTATAAGCCATTGAATGGTCTACCACAAAGAACTAGACATATTTTGTGGTGGCATGCTCACCATCCTCTAGGGTAACAGGTAGGGTAATACATCTTTTCACCTCGACTAGATGGTTCACAAAATCATAAAAAGGGCTTGCCTTCTTCAAAGCTTGTTCGTTCAGCCCCGTATTCTGATATGCATCCCAAGTCAACACCACCACAACACTTCCACTGTTAACCAAAATTCTCTTCACCTTAAATCCTATTATAATTGCTGACATGACCATTGGATCATTTCCTTCCTCATCACACACCACATCCTAATCCTCATCATTAAATTCTGCCTTCCACTTTTCTTGTTGTCGCAGCCTCTTCGGTGAACTGACCAACATCACACTTCTAATATGAGCCTTTCTGTTCATGTTGGAGGTTGCCTACTCTTCATCTGTACTAATTATCACATATATTGTGCCTCTAGCCATTTTTTCCCTTATCAGTGTCATGCGAACTCTGACCTAATGGTGAAGCAACCTGAGCCACAAAATCTTTCAGTTCACTATTTTCAACTATTTCCTCTGTAGAATCTTTCAAAGAGAAACAATCTTTGGTCTTGTGTCCCTTGTCATTATGAAAATTACATATACCTCTCCAGTTGGCTCTTGACTAGTTGTGTTGCATAGGTGGAGGGCTTGGTAAAATACCAAAACTCTTGACTTGAATAAGAATGTATGTATACGAAGCATTTAAGTGAGTATAAGCTTCAAAATTTACATGAGGAACGTACCTTTTTGTGTGCTCAGCTTGAGGTCTCTAAAATGCCCTTGGCGATTCATTTTGCGAGTAGTTCCTCTGTTGTCCCCCACCTTGTACACGTAGGCTCTGGAAAGTAGGACCTTGTTGACTGCAAAATCCCTGGCGAACCCTAAATTTTTTGTCATCCCTCTAGAGAGTGTTGCAAGCAGCCCTCTTAATTTCCTCTACCTCAATGAACTTATGTGCCCTCTCATAAAAATCTGTCAAACTTTGTGGCTTATTGTGAGTAAACAAATATTGCACATGCTCATTCTGAACTCCCATGATAAAGGCACTAATGGCCCACTGGTCCTTCAAGTTCTTTGTATTCAACATGGCAGTATGGAATCGCTTGCCATAATCCTGTAAAGATTATGCATCCCTCTATTTCACTAACATCAAACTCATAGAAGTGCTCATTATTGTCCTATGGGCTCAAAATCTTCCCAATAACGTATGGCCCAACTGCGAGAAGCTTTGAATAAAGCCCTATGGTAGAGACAAATAACAACCTTTCGCACTTCCCCTAAGAGTGATTGAGAAAAGTTTACATTTTGCTACATTAGAAGCTCCTAGCATATTCATATAATCATTACATTACATGAGATGTGCCTGAGGGTCCCTTCTACCTTCAAACATCTCATTTGGTACCTTAAATTCGGTTGGTAGGCTCATGGTTGCCACTTTTGGAGACAATAGATTGTTAAAACAAAACAACCAATCTATGACTTGCACATCAAGGTGCAATTCTCGCACATCTCTACGCAAAGCATACATCTTGTTCTGCCATGGCTTTGCATGTGCTCCCATAGCCTTATCTTGGAGAGGCGTGACATGATTCTGAAGATCAAAGTTGTCAAACTACATCTTCCTCTTCAACTCCTCGTTCTGTCTTAGCAGCTCTTATTGAAACACTTGTTGTTGTTCTAACCTAGCACTTTGTTGAGTCATTTGTTCCTTCATCAACATCAACTACTCCTGCAAACAAAACAATTATTGTGGCGCTACTCCCTGATTAGAGGGACATGACAGTCCTTGACCAGAGGGAACATTGAGATCGAAAGAATTGGAGGCACCTGCATGGCTTGAGTTGCACAAATTCTCTAGTTAGTCAGCGCACCAACCAACAAAAAGGTCTACTTCACTGGGTTGTTGCCAGTGCCAGAACCTCCAGCCTGGCCTAGTGGGAAATTGGTGGGGAAATTCTCATTGGGGTGAGTCATCTTGGTTTTCTTATGGTCGGAAATCTATCCACGCTCACCACACCAAATTGTTGAGTGTTTTTAGAGTGTGTGTGTGTCCCCTTCAAAAGGCTTAAGTTGTGTATTTATATGATGTGTTTATTGTTCATGGACGTGACATCGTAGGTAGGTCCCCATGCATGCCAACACGTACCATAATACATGTTTTCTAGATGTAGGTTTGCCTATATGGTGGTGTGAACCTACATCATGTGGTCTCTCATGCGGTCTCATAGAGTATGCGAACACGTGATGTGCAAACTCAAAGTGCGAACCATGTAAAGTATGGGTTAGGACCCAATCAAGTAATTGGGTAACGGGTCAGTAATAGCGAGTACCATAACAATCTATATACTATAATACATATTATATACAACAAGTAAAAGTTTATATATATTATATACAAGTACAATGATAAACTTAGCATAGTTGTTAATCAAACATGAAAATCATGCATTTGAGATTAGCTTCAACAAATTTTTACTTATGAGATCTAAGATGAGGATAAAGTTGCGGATTGACACTCTGACCGACAATTGGAGGTTTGGAAGATAAGATTACAGTGAATTTTGGAAGTAAAGCTATTATTGTTTTCAACAGAGAAGAAACTGTTAAATGAAGCCTCTAAATCTTTGTAAGGTAGGGTTCTCATCTGATAAGACTAGATTAGAGACCCTCAAAGCCTTAACCTTTTCTCCAACGATCATCCCCCCACATGGGAACCACCTGCTGAAAAATCTGTCCTTTGAAAGCAAATATGGTTGCAAAGATATATATATTATTTATTTAAATTCTAAGATGAAGGTATAATCTGATATGGTATCATTTGACTTCATAGTCATATATATATAAGTGATAATGAAATTAAAAAACCCTTACCAAGAAGTTGGGATATATAAGAATGTCTTTTGAAAAATGAACTGCAAGTCAAACCAGTGAAAAAACTGAGTACTATGTATAAACGCTCCAATCTTCTTTTTTTTTTTTTTTTTTCACACTCTTTTGTGACTCGAGTAAATTTATGGTAGGGCAGGTTGCTTCAGATGGTGCCCCAGCTTACATTTGGAGTTTTCTAAGCTAATTTCTAAAACAAAGGAGCAGTTAATGATGCAGATCCTTTTTTTCTTTTTTTTTTTTTTTTATGTTCTTTAAGCTTTGATAATATGTGGGGGTAAGACATGATGCAACTTATGCCACTTAAAAAGGGGATTAGTCATTCAAGCTAAAAAAAGAAAAAAAAAGGATTAGTCATTGGATCCAACCTCTTCACAGAATTTGAACATAGCTGGCAATGGATCAACAGCCTAAATGGGATAGCCTTTCATAATTAAGCCAGCAAAGGAAACAGTAAAGTTCTCTTTGTACGATATTGCAACAAATTATGGGAAGATGTTACACGGATTTCGTTTTGAATTCTCTATTTGAAAAATATACAATATGGTCCTTGTAAGTTAAATGAATGTGCAAAGTTGTCCTTTTGTTAAAATTATGTTGTTAAATGTTTATTGGCTTTTTATTATTAAGACATATTAACAAAAATTTAACCATTAAAATTTATATCTTTATTCTATTTGACTCTTCCTTTTATTTGAATTATGGATTAAATTGACTCTCAACCTTCTAGTGTTAAGTGCTATACAATTTTATTTTATTGCCACATCAGTATATAATTTAAATTTTTAAAAAATATTTTAAAAATTCAAAAATCATAACTAAAAATCATATTTCCAAAATGATTTAAAAACAAAGAATTAAAATTTTCAAATTTGCAATAAAAATATAAAATCACTTTTACTTGTATAACCTTGGGTTAATATAGAGAACGGTTATTTGTTGTTTTGAAAAAGAAACATTATTATGGTGATTAAATAAAAGAATGACATAAATCTTCATGATATTATAGTATATTTAAATTTTTTTACACGTATAGACATGCCGAAATTTTTTTCGTATTGAATGATAACAAAAAATAAATAGGTTTTCAAAACAAAAGTGCATTTCAACGGATCTAATCGCTCTTTTCTTTTCTTGGATAAGAATAAAATAAACAAAATCTCATTTTCTTTATTAATTCTCGCGGATAGATTAATTTTAAATTGATTCTATATAAATAGATATAAAATAAAAATTTCAATTTATTCTAAATCTATAATTTCTAATTAGAAGTTTTTATTTCTAAAATTCTAATAAATATTAGATATTAGTTAGATATTACAATTTCTTTTATTTAGAAAATCCGAAATTAAGTGAAAACAAAAAAAAATATTACTTCTTTTGGATTTGTATAGTATTATATTATATATAGTATAAATATATATAAAATTGACATTAATAACTTTTAAATAAAAAGCACTCAGTATTGAAAAAACTCAAGTAAAACATGTTAATTGTCGGAAAGTTCCAACCTTACGTACAATTTAATTTTAGTGTCAAAATTGATCATGGATTTATAATTTCTTTTTATTCAAGTCGATTATAGTAATTGAAAAACAACTTCAAACCACTATTTTTTCTCAAATTGTAAATTAATTGCGAGAACAACTAAAAACTAACCTTTGCCAATTGAACAACTCTCTAAGAGATGCTCATAGAATCCGACAATAATAAACAAACACAACTGTGTGGTTCCTTTAAGTTAGGTTACTCATTTCAATAGCCTAACTTGACCTCTTATAGTTTCCAATTAAATTATGTTAACTTGTTACTAATTTTTAGAACAAAAAGACAATTACGAATCTAGTTACTCTTGATGTTAGAGTTGAGTGACTTGAATCATTGTTAAAATAAAATACAGTGGTAACATAAAATAAAAGTAAAATTCATATAGAACTATACTTCTTTTATTTTACATTGATTAGAATAATATTTTTCAACATTACTACACTTCATCTATTTGACATTGATTAGAATAAGGTTTTCAACCTATAAATATATTTAGTTTAAACTCTTTATGTATTCATTCAAATTTCAACATTAGTGAATTTTCTTCTACTCTGCCCGTGGTTTTTCCCGAAAGAATTTTCACGTAAAATTTGTGTGTTATTATTATTTTCTTTCTTTTCACTTTGTGATTGTTTTATTTTACCATTATCAATGTTAGTTCAACAAACTAGTATCAGAGCTTTTCGGATTACTTTTCTTGATCACGGTGATGGCGACATTGAAGTATGATATTTTGCTATTGGATTGCAAAACCAGATTCGCATTGTGGCAGATAAAGGTGCAGGCAGTTCTTGTACAAATGAATTTGGAGGATGCCTTGCTAGAGATAGATAAGATATCTTCGACATTGACGGAGGAAGAGAAGAATCATAAAGATTGAAAGGCTTTAACGCAATTACGTCTGCATTTTTCAAATGAAATTCTACATGACATGATGAAGGAGAAGACCTCCACTGCATTATGGGAAAAATTGCAACAGCTATGCATGTCGAAAACCCTAGTAGCAAGTTGCATATGAATTAGTGCCTTTATGCTCATCATTTGGAGGAAGATGCATCTGTGCACGAACATTTAACTGTGTTTAAAGTAATTCTTTTGCACCTAAAGGTCATAGAGGTTCAGTATGATAAAGAATATTTAGGGTTAATTCTAATTTATTCGTTTCTCCCGTCTTATTCAATCTTTAAAGATACGATTTTGTATAGTCACGAATTTCTCATATTTGATGAAGTCTATGCTTCCTTAACCTCATACGACAAGATGAAACATCTTGTGGTTGGATCCGACTCTCAGAGAGAGGGTCTCATTGTTCGTGGGAGACAAGAACAAAATACTAATGATAATCGTGGGAGGACATAGGAACGAAATCCTTACAGTAAATCTAAGGGTAGATCGAGACCTTCAAATAGAGGTAAAACTTGTAACTTTTGTAAGAAGAAGAGCACATTAAATCCGAGTGCTATAAGTTGCAGAACAAGATCAAAAGAGAGGCTACGAATCAAAAGGGAAAACAACCAAAATAATCTAGTGAAGTTGATGTTATAGAAGACTACAGCGATGGTGAACTCCTAGTTGCTTCTGCTAAAAACTTTAAAGTGAGTAATAAGTGGATCCTCGATTCTGGTTGCACTTTCCATATAAGTCCAAATAGAGGTTGGTTTACAATAGATGAAACAGTGTTTAAAGATGTTGTTTGATGGAAAATAATGTTTTATGTAAAACCACAGGTATTAGCACGATCAAAATTAAGATGTTCGATGGAGTTGTCAAAACACTTAGTGGCGTACAACATGTATCAAAATTGAAGAGGAATTTGATTTCGTTGAGTAGTCTTGATTCAAGACGGCACAAGTACACAACTGAAAGTGGGGTTCTGAAGATTATAAAAGGTTCCCTCATTGTGATGAAAAGGAAGAGAAAGACTGTTAAGTTATATGTTTTGCAAGGTTTCACTATTACTGGTGATGCAGTCGCCGCTTCCTCTTTCTTGTAAGATGATGATGTTACTAGACTTTGGCATATATGTCTAGGGCATATGAGTGAGGACGACATGACATAATTAAGAAAAAGAGGACTTCTTGATGGACAAGGCATTAACAAACTGAAGTTCTATGAGCACTGTATTTTTGGGAAGCAAAAGAGAGTTTGATTCACCAAAGGAATCCATAACATGAAGGGAATGGTGGATTATATTCATTCTGATCTTTTGGGACCATCCAGAGTTCCTTCACGGGGTGGCGCTAATTATATGTTGATGATTATTGATGATTTTTCCAGAAAATTTTGGGCATTCTTCTTGAAGTAAAAAAGTTGTAATATCCCGTTTTTCAGTGGTAATGGAACAATGGTTTCGGGGCAAAAAATTTCAATTAGTAAAGTTGTGTTTTATTTTTAATTAATGATTATATAATTACATTAGAGTCATATTAAATTTTGGTAAAGAAAATTTAATGATTAGTTTGTTAATTGAACAAAAGGACTAAATTATGAAATGTGCAAAACTAATAATTATGGAAATATAATGATTTGATAGTTTAAATGTTAAATGAGAAAGGACTTAATTAGTAAATAAACCACATTGAAATGGGAAGGATGGTTAAGGTCAATTAATTGGTCATTTAGTATGTTTTTATAAGGCATAAAATTATAAGTAGTTAATAATAAGATAATGAAAAAAATAGAAAGGTTATCATCTTCATTGGGTTTTTCCACCGAATTTTGGAGAGAAAACACTATGGTTGAGGAGCTTTAAGTTCGGTTAGTTTAACCTCTTGCATGTTCCTTTTCTCGAAATTTTTATGTTTTTGTGATCATTACAACTAGTTCCAGCTAACCCATAACTTCATTTTTGAAACTTTTAAAGATTTTAGATATTGCCATTGATGAATTCTTGTTAGATTGAATGTTAAATGATGGTATTGAAGTGTTAGATGTTGATTTTGACTAGTTTAGTGATTGATTTTTTGATAGTTTTAGTAAATAGAGTAAATTATTTAAATACTTAAATTTTAAGAAAATTATGCAATTAGTGAATAGTTGTGGATAGTCCTAGCTTATTATGAATTTTAGTTAACTTTAGGGAATCGTAAGGTTGTTAAATTGGAAGATTTTGAGTACAAGGACTAAATTGCGATGAATGTAAAAGTTTAGGAAAAATGTATAATTAATGAAAAACTAGAGGTTATATGCATTACCTTTAATGCGAAATGTTTATAAAATTAATGGATTGCAATTATTTATTATATAGATCAAGAACCGAGCCAAAAAGACTTAATCCGAGGAAAAGGGAAAATTACGGAATAGATCATTGAGTTTAAATTGGAAGTTTTGTAGGCAAGTTCATAGTATTTCAATACGTAAATGAAATTCTACTTGTATTCTTATATTATTGTTCTTCAGTTAATATGTTTATAGATAATTATTGTTTGAATACACACACGTGCCCTTGATTGTACTTTGGTACCCCTAATTGCACATACGTGTCCCTGATTGTACTTCGGTACCCTTGAATGCACATACGTGCCCCTGTTTGTACTTTGGTACCCCTAAATGCATATATGTGCCCCTGTTTGTACCTCAGTAACTGTAACACCCATAACTCATTTTCGTTGCCACAATTGGGTTACACAGTATTACATTATTGTACAGAACCTTTCAAAATAAATAGCTATCATCATTAAATTAAAATAACAAAATCCATATATATATTTCGAAATGGGATATTCATACATTTACGGATCCTAAATTGAGTCTTCGAGGCCTTGAAAAATAATTTAGAAACAATCAAGGACCAATTTGAGACAAAACAAAATGTTTGGAGAAAAATAAAAATTTTAAAATAGGGGTCACAAGGCCGTGTGTCCTAGCCGTGTAACAGAGCCTAGATCGTGTAGCTCCAGACATGGCCGTGTGGCCATCTCACATGCCTGTGTGTTCAACCTCACACCCCCGTGTGTGTAGACCTTGTAACTCACTAATTTGGATCACACGGCCGTGTCGTAGGCCGTGTGTCAGCCTATGTACCTTTCGAAATATTCTCACACGACCGTGTATGCCTAAAAATGACCTATTTCAAGCTCATTTCTCACCTATTTTCACAAGTTCATATACCATAACTTAACATGCATAAAGAAGCTTCTGAAAACACCATGTAGCACCAAATTCCTATCATTTCCAATTACCTAAATTATGTTCATACATTAACTATCAACACAATCTGAACACATTTGCATATATCATATTGTTTCACCAATTATCATATCTCAACCAATCTTAATTATCCTATACAAAAATCTAGTAAATTCACTTAGCTTTTGATACATATTCATTATAGTACACAAGCTCATTCGTTGCAACCATACAACTACTTTAAACATTCAATACCAAACATCAAGTATAGTTCAAAATCATATCAACGTAGCATTTTGCCTATTACATGCCATATAAGTCAAAATGATACAAAATCTACCAAAAGAGTCTTTGGGATAGTATGATGTTTTTTCGAGTGATCTGATCTCCCATCTACAGAATGCGATATACAAACATCAAACAAAATGAGTAAGCTTCCAAAAGCTTAGTAAGTTCGTCAAAATTTAATGCATCTTATTGAACATAACTAATTAAATAGAAAGATATAAATTGTAATTTCCTGTCAACAACATAACTCACAGTAGGTGAGAATTCATTAGTTCAATAGCTATGATATCGACTGCCTTTCTCATCAATTCTCTATCTTGATAATTCATAACATTGTGAAAAGATTGATAAGAAGGTTTAACATGTTGTTTAACCAATCTAGCACACCGTATGCACGAATAAGCCATTCTAACCAGCACACCAAATGCTTATAAGAGCCAATCCATCCAGCACACCAAGATGCCTTCTATTGATAGGTCTGCTACAAATGCAGGACCTCGATATGTTCAGTAACATTATAATCTCTTGTAATTCATCACCTCCACTTTCCTCACTTCACATTTCCATAACGATGTATTTATGCGGTTTAGTGATTCATTTGTATAATCATATAATATCAAATAAATTAATGTACAACAATTAAATCGAACGAACTTACTGGACTAATCTGCAGGCACAATAAAAGTACAGAGACTAATCAACTACCTTTTCCTTTCCCCGATTTCTAACACTCTCTTGATCTAAAATAATAAACTCATTAAATTAACTAAATGTACTTCAATACGTGCCCCTAATTGTACTTCAATACTCTTGATGAAATATACATGCTCCTGATTTTATTATGGTATCTTGTGAACATTATATCATTACATCATTTCATCGTTTGTATTCTTGAAATTTTAGTAATCAAATAATACGTAAATCGTGTCTAATTGTATTTTGATTAAATGTTATACTATGTCCTTACTTAGTAATGGAAGCTTACGGGTTTTTGTGGATTGTTTTGTAGATAATTACTGCTGACTTACTGGAAGGATCAACCAACCGACTCACACTATTCATCTAAGTTGGTAGTTTTTGTATCTTTTGAGTAGTGGCATGTATATATAGATGAATATGTGGTTTTTAAATGTTGATAGATGTAGTTCATTAATGGGATGTGTGTTTTGCTTAGGTTATGTTTGTATTGATGAAACAAGGATACATATATAATGCATAGATGAACACCTTGATGTTTGGTTGTTGAATGAAGTGGTTTTAATCATAGCGTAATGCATATTTTCTTAATGTCATATAATGAGGTCTTTTGATCATTTTTTAGACTAAATGTTTAGTATATATGTGGTGCCTTTGAATGGCATATTGGTTAGATGAAATAGGTTGATTGTTTTGGTATGTTTAGATGTGTTGGAATAATGCATAGGTCCTTTGAATGTGTGCATAATTGGAGTGGTGGAATAGGTATGGATTGGTCTTAAAATGGCATGATTTTTTAGTAAAATTTGGTGCACACGGGCTGTCACACGGCCACGTGTTACACAGGGCCTGGCGACACGGCTGTGTGTCATTTGTAAATTCCTAGTGTTTTAAGTCAGTGAGTTACACAGCCGTGTGTCTCTTGTTCGATTGTTACAGGCCTAGGCTATGTCACATGGCCCCGTGACCCCTGTTTTCACATTTTTGCAACTTTTTCTTTAAACATCTATTTTGTTTCGAATTGATCCTGAATTGTTTCTAAACTATTTTAGGGTCTCGAAGGTTAGATTTAAAGCCCAATTGTATTTTTTATAGGTTTTTAATGAGTTTCGTTAAATACCATTGAATAACATTATGATATATTTTGGTATAAATTGTTTGGATTTGCATGGTAATACTCTATAACCCAAATCCAATGACGAAGATAAGTTAGGGGTGTTACAAAAGTGATGTGTTTTCCACGTTTAAGTCTTAGAAAACTATGATCGAGAAGTAGACAGGAAAACAAATAAAACATCTTCACACAGATAATGGCTTGGAATTTTATTTTGATGAGTTTAATAAATTGTGCAAATCAAAAGGAATCATAATACACTTGACATTTCGTCATACTCCACAGCAAAATGGCATTCCAGAATAGATGAATATAACAATCATGGAAAACATTCAATATATGTTGTTGAGTACTTGTTTATCGAAGTCGTTTTGGGCTGAAGCAGAATCTACTGCATGTTTTTTGATTAACCGGTTTTCATCCATTGCCATTGAGAAAAAGACTCCACAAAAGGTATGGTCTGGTAATCCTGTTGATTATTCTAATTTGAAGATTTTCGGGTGTCATGCGTATGCCCATGTTGATAATGGGAAATTGGAACCTAGATCCATTAAATGTTTTCTTCTTGGTTATACGGCTGCTGTTAAAGGGTATAAGTTATGGTGTCCTGAAAATAGAAAAGTTGTGATTAGTAGAGATGTTATTTTTTTATGAAACTACTATGCTACCTAACTTATCTCTTAATGACTCTTCCAATAAAGACCAGAAAAAGTGGGTGGAGCTTCAGATTGATCCAATATCTACAACAGAGTCTACTCCTCAAGTTAGTACAAAAACTCAGAGTGTAGTTACTTCTTCACCATAATATTCTATTGCCAAGAACAGACCTAGAAGAAAAATTAATCCTCCAAAGAGGTACACTGAGGCTGATCTAGTTGCATATGCTTTAAATGCGGCTGAAGATATAGATGCAAATCAAGAGCCATCTACTTATTCTGAGACAGTTAGCTGTGAAGGTTTAGGAAAATGGATGATTGCCATGCAAGAAGAGATGGGATCACTCCATAAGAACAGAACATGGGATCTAGTGAAACTTCCTAAGGGTAAAAAGATTGTTCATTGTAAATGAGTGTTCAAAAAGAAAGAACTCTAGGAGTTGAAAAACCTAGATATAAAGTAAGGCTGGTTGCAAAAGGTTACAGTCAGATTCCAAGTGTAGATTTCATAGATGTGTTTTCTCTAGTTATGAAGAATAGTTCAATTTGAGCCTTGCTTAGTATTATGGCCATTTATGATTTGGAGCTTGAGCAATTTGATGTAAAAACAACGTTCTTGCATAGAGAACTTGAGGAAGATATTTAGATGTAACAACTAGAGGGTTTTACAGTCTCAGAAAAGCAGGACTATCTTTGCTTGCTGAAAAAATCATTTTATGGCTTGAAACAGTCACCAAGGAAGTGGTACAAAAGGTTTGATTCTTTTATAACTATTCATGATTTCAAAAGAAGAAACTTTGACAATTGTGTTTATTTTAAGAAAAACAATGATGGTTCTTTTGTGTATTTACTCCTCTATGTTGATGATATGTTGATAGCAGCCAAAGATAAATGAGATATAAGAAAGGTCAAAGCCAAGCTTAGTAAAGAATTTAAGATGAATAAGTTGGGAGCAGCAAAGAAGATACTTGGGATGGAGATTCTCAGAGATAGAAAAACATGTAAATTGTACCTAAGTCAGAAATGGTACATTGACAAAGTTCTTTGCATGTTCAATATGCAAAATGCCAAGGCTGTTAGGACTCCATTAGCAGCCCACTTCAAACTTTCATTGGCTTTGTCTCCGCAATCAAATGATGAGATTGACTACATGTCACGTGTTCTATATTTTAGTGTAGTGGGATCTCTCATGTATGTTATGTTTTGTTCACATCTAGATTTTTTATATGTCGTTAGTGCAGTTAGTAGATACATGGCGAATCTTGGTAAGGAACATTGGAAAGTAGTTTAATGGATTTTCAGATAATAATGAGGTACTACTGATGTTTGGTTACACTTTGGAAGAAATAAAGATGGAGAAATTGTGTATTTTGATTATGATTTTGCTGGAGACCTTGATAAAAGAAGATCTCTCATAGGGTATGTCTTTACAATTGGGGGTTGCACAATCAGTTGCAAAACCAGTTTGCAAACTACAGTTGCTTTATCTACTACTAAAGCTGAGTGCATGGCGATTAAGAGGTTTGTAAAGAAGCCATTTGGTTAAAGGGACTCTTTGGTAAGCTCTGTAAAGACCTTCATATCAGTATAGCATTTTGTGATAGTTAGAGTGCCATCTTCCTTACGAAGGATCAAATGTTTCATGAGAGAACAAAGCACATTGATGTTCGATATCATTTTGTGCGCGATATTATTGCTTGTGGTGATATTGTTTTGAGTAAAGTTAATAATCATGAAAATCCTGCAGATATGATGACTAAGTCACTTCCTATAACCAAGTTTGAGCATTGCTTGGAATTGGTTGGTGTTCATTGTTAAAGAACACCCCTTAAGGGGTTCGTGGAAGAGGTAGAGAATTTGTTCGTTGAGAGTTCGTTGTGAAGAACTTGTTCGTTGAGAATTTGCGTCAAGGTGGAGATTGTTAGAGTTAAGTGACTCGAATTCTTGTTAAAATAAAATATAATGGTAAAATAAAATAAAATAAAAATCCATATAGAACTATACTTGTTTTAGTTTACATTTATTAGAATAAGGTTTTTCAACCTTACTACACTTCATCTATTTGACATTGATTAGAATAAGGTTTTTCAACCTATAAATAGATGTAGTCTAAATTCCTCTTGTATTCATTAGAATTTCAACATTAGTGAATTTTCTTCTCCACTTCCCATGGTTTTTTCCCGAAAGGGTTTCCACATAAAATATGTGTGTTCTTATTTTTTTTTCATTCTTTTTTCTTTGTGATCATTTTATATTGCCATTATCGACGTTAGTTCAAACTTGAAAGTTCATTTGCTTAGCTTGTGGGATGAGTTGTTGGCACAACTAGAATCACAATTGAAAGTAACATGCACAAACAAAAGATGTTTACACAATTCAGACTTAACCTACATTTGCAGAGCCTTGCCCACTAACCAATCCACTAAAATCTTCATTGTACAAAGAAAATTTATTTAAGCTCAACTCCTATCTCTTAAGTTGTAGCCTCACCTTTGTACGATCTAGTATTGGTTTTAACTCCTCTTGTAATCACTTAGAAAGTGTCTACAATAACCATCTAAGAATGGTTTAAACTCAACTCCTATCTCTCAAGTTGCAATCTCACCTTTGTACAATCTATTATTGGTTCTAACACCTTGTTCTTCCAATCACTTAAAAAGTGTTTACAACAACTATCTAAGAAAAAGATATCTCTTGCATGACAGTTCCACACAATGAACATATATTTCTCTCTAAAAATTCTTTCTATTTAACTTTTTTTTCTAATGTATCTTATTTGAAGATGATAGAGTTATCTTCAAATTCTAAAATCAGGCAATATTCTTCAATATTCAAAACAACATTATCTTATATGATATCTTATAAGATAAGTCTTCAAAAGAAATAGGACTCTTGCTTTTATCTTCATTTAAAAACACACAAACCATTGAAGTCGATCTTTTTAAAGTGTCTTAATATGATCCTAATTTTGGACTTCAGTTACAACCTCTTTTCTATTGATTTACAAGAATAAAAGTGATTACAACAAAAGGTAAAAAATCGCCAATTAATATTCAAGTTGCAATTCGACATGTGGTCACATCGATTAGCACAATTTGATCTACAACCTGATTCCTAAAAATCTCCCTCTTTGGCATTTTTGACAAAACCCTAGAAGCAACAAAATCTAACTGAGAGATGAATAGAAATAATTTATCTATTTCAAATCTCCCTTTACTGCAATACTCCCATTTTTGAAAAAAGTTTAAAAGATGCACTCAAGGATCTTCACCTTTTAAATCATGAATGAATCATAGCATATGTACCTTCTATTTCATTAATGCCAAGTATAAGGGCGTTACAAAACTCTAACTCAGCCTTCAATTTCTTTAGAATTCGTGCTTTATTTTCATGGGACAACAAAATTGTGAAATCCAACGTCAAAACACTAAGTTCTTTAATAACAAGTTTTTCTACTATGTCTTCTTCAAGTTAAACAGCTCGCTGAACCCTGAACCATGTCATCAACATGGCTGCCTATGTTAAACTTGACATTTTAATTCAATTCATGAGGCATACGATCCAATTACTCACTAAATCTTCTTACATTCTTTTACATCATAATTAGTTGATAGATTAATGAAGTAAATGGTAAGCCAATGCACACATCATCTGTTTCAACATGCTTAACAATTTGATTAAATCAAGCTTTCCCCAAATTAAACTTAATGGAATTACCAACCTTGAAAAAATCAACCTAAGTGTCTCACCCATGTTTTTCTAACATCTCCAATCAAAGTAGTTGAGATCTTGTCCCAATCAAGTTCAAAATCACCCTCATGTTCAGGTATTCCAAAAAAATCTGAAATCAAAGAAGGATTGAAATGAAAGATAGGTACCTCTTACATTAACTTTCATGTAGTTGGATTCTATGTTAGTAATGTCCTTCTTTAGATGCATAAAACTCCAAGACTATGCTTTTGACATAATATGTAACACCTCAAGTTTTGATATGTTTGGTTTTGGGTTGGATTTTGTAAACAAGCCATTCCGAGAAGTCAAACCTAGAGTTTTCCAAGAATGATCATGGAAGTTGAATAGAGGTTCATTAATTAGTAAATGTGTATTACTTAGAATTGGTAGTTTAGGGATTAAGTTTATAGATTAAATTGTAAGGTTAACAAGATTTTTTAGGTCTATAAATGAATATTAGGAAGTACAATTTGAGAAAGGAGAGATCCTTATTTGATAATAGTTAGCTGAACAGTTGTTAAGACTAAGCTGAAAATAGGAATAAAATAAGGGAGACAAAAATTGTTTATGCAGTTTGATTTCCTTACGTCAGCGGAGCCTAGCTTAGTGAGAAATATTCACTATCTTCAACACTTACATTAAGTGAACCTAAATCTATCACACACTTGTAACAACTTTCTCACCTTTGTACGTTGAAGTGTAATACTCTCACCACTAAATTTACTCTTGTGAACTCAACATATAAAACCACAACGTAGCATGTTTTACTATCATAATACACTCATTAAATAAAGTTCATCACTTGGACAAATTAAGTGCTATATCTCTCAGTAAAATAACCTATACAAGTCTCCCAATTATATAAAATATTTCGAGATTTACTAACATAATGAAGGTCTATCACAATCCTTATTAAATAGTAGTTGAATAAGCCGAATACAAAATAATAATAACAAACAATGTAAACAAGGGTTGTTGGCAGCTAAGACTTTAATGATCCAATCCAATCCAACTTCATTGATCTAAAAAATTAGATAAGTATGACCCAATCCAATCCTCCATATATGTTTTTGACCGCATGCGCGCATGCACAAAAAAATATAAAATAATTTAAAAGTGTGGGTTTTTTAACTGCAAGCGTACATTATCAAATTGTAATATAGTTTTTTTATTACTACAAAACACGAAAGTATTTTGAGGAGCAAACCAAGGAAACTGTTGTTACTAAATTAATTGTTCAAAAACAAGTATTAATCTATTGAGTCACAAACTGTTAGTGTAGACCAAAATCAAATTGAGATAAAACTACTTATAATTTTAATATCTAATGAGAAATTTCCTATTTCTTACTCAAACACTGCACATGCATTAGCCTAAGATAAATTTATTGATCTATGATTAGTCAAGCTATTATCCTATCTCAATTGAGCTATTTATCACCCTTGCTTAGGAATACCCTCTCGGTCTCTTCCTACTTAAGGATTACTGTCTAAGTTATCATTTCGGTCTCACTTAGAAATTTTTACCCAAAATGATACATGAAAAATTCTCCTCTCAGTCTCCTTTGTTTATATGTTCTACTAGAGACATCAGTTCTATTATTTTAAGCAATTTGACGGGGTAGACGAAGATAGGAAAATTGGCATTATGGGAGACTAGACGAATTGTTACAGGATTCAAAAGAGTATGGATGGTTATCTATTGGCTTGCTAGAGCGACATCGTGATGATTGTCTATTGACTCTGTGGAGCAACATCGTGATGAAAATTATCAACTGGTCCTTCAAGGCAACACCTCAAAAGATATTTATCAATTCTTCAAAACCAAAATTCCATAGGTAAACACGACATCATATAGTGTAAGACCATATTTGGGCTATCGCAACATATAAAGTCCACTAGGATTGTAAACTATGATGTCATTAGGGCACAAAAAGGAAAATGATTGTATGACTCGACAGGCGAGAAGCATAACAAGATGTTTACGGTGCATATAAGAATGCGAGAAAATGATATAATAGGAGAATCTGCCAAATTACAAAGATAAGAATAACCGGTAGAAATGTTTGAAATTCGGGTAAGTATGTTAATTAGGGAAATCCGCCAAATTTCGATGATAGGAGGAATCGATATAAGAGATTTAACGTGATAGAGGTAACGGAAGGGATATTTTATTCAAGGTATTTTAAGTATCCACTAATACAAGTCCGCCGGTGTTTGGCGAGTAAACCATTTTTGGGTGCGATAGTGAGACGATCAAGCAAAATCTAACCCTAAGGGTCTGCAGGTAAAGAGGCTGCCAGAGACAAGTAAGTCCGCCAAGGATTTTCTTAGGTGGAGAATCCGATGGGATTTAACTAAATAAGAGGATGTCTACAAAGCCTGTTTTAGCATGAGGAGTCCACGTGGGACTGTTTGTTGTAGAAAATCCGCCAAGGGAAATCTGAGAAAGAAATAGTCCGCTGAGTGCTATCTGCTATAGAGAATGTCTTAGCAAAATGTTCTGAAGGGAGAAGACCTAATGGGACTACCCTGTAGAGTACAAGTTTAAGGGGAATGGGGTGTTTGTCAATCAGCCAAATTTCATATTCGAGACTGCAAGTGAAAACGTTAGAATTAGGTCTTCCTTAAAGAAAGGTCTAATAAATGGCTAAGTCAAAAGAAGATAGCTGCCAGAGTAGTAAAGTAATCAGATGATGAGTAAAATATGGAATGAATGGATCAGGGCAAAGATCCACCTATCACGCCCCATCTCTTTTATCTAATTTTCATTAGTTCATGTACAAGTAATTTATTTGGCTTAGTGTTTAAAAGCAAAATTAGATTCCTTTAGGTCCCATGTTCAAATCCCCCACTCCAAATTATTTTATTTAAATTTTTTATTATTTAATATTTGGTCAAACACCCCATTTTCGTCCTTCCCTTGTTGCCATAGATACGAAATTCTTTCCTCCCTTATTTCACACCACTTTCCCTCCTTATTCTTCTTTCCACTCCATGTGTCCCCTTTATTGATCCACATTTCACTCATTTGTTCCCCTTTCTTTCCAAATGGTGATAGTTTGACTATGGTAGTCATCCAACCCATTGTAGCCATACTCATATTTTGTTTTCATTTTTAGAAAAAAAAATTCTCATTTTTCTCTCTTTTCTTCTCCCTTGCAACCACCTTGTGTCGCCCCTATTTGATTGTTCTCCTCTATCTCTTTGCTACTTTCTCTTTTACTTTTTGAGACCGTTATCTTGACCACCACTAAAGTCCACTCTCCCACCTTTGACCCACCATTACGCCACCCATACTAGCCACCACCACCTGAAGTTGCCGTCTCCACCACCTTTCACCACCACGTTTTCCCCTTCTCTTTTAATCTCTTTTCTCTATTATTTTCTCTTTTTTTTATAGTTATTTGTTCTCATTCTCTTGTACCATTTTATTTTCACCCCTTTTTCCTGCTTTTGGAATTGTCCACTGCCATGGTCACCTTTAACCACCGCCGTGATCGTCGTCGTCCACCGTCGCCAATTGCCAGATTATCACCGTACTCCAATAGTTCTCCCCTTTTATTTTTCCCTTCTGATATAAATAATATTATGATTATATATTAAAATCCCCTTATTCTCTTAAATTTTTTAATATTCTAAATTTGTTGCCACCATTCTTAATCATTGGTGATCATAACTCCCGTGCCAATTTATTAAGATCGTAAGTACTTTTAATTAGGGATATCATCCATTTTTCCTAAATCTATAGAGAGATGATCGAATGTTCTTTTTCCTAACTTGGTATTGATGTGTTGAATGATTGTTGTAGGAATAATCAACTTCCGTATTTTTAAGGATGGAAACTATATCTAATTGTAAAGCGCAAGTATTTTCAAAATGATCAATCTTTATTCGGACCTCACATGATTAGACTTATTATCGTGATAACTAGCAATATTATTAAAATATTAAAATTCAGATCTGGATCATTATAAGTACCACAATTGAGATCGGAGTTTTGGACAAAGCGAATAGAGATGTGTGACTTATCTTAAAGATTTATATATAAAAAGTGAAGTTTACATAAATGATTATTATTAACTGTAAAGATTGTCTTAAATATGTTATTTGCTGGATATGCCAATATGATATTTAAAATGGGCTAAGGTATGTTCCTTAACTACCAAAATTCTGTTAAATTGTTTGTTGATTGATGAAATTATGTGTACGTTCTGACACCCATGCTATGCGATTTAATGGCATGATTTGATTTAGCAAAATTGATATCATGACGAATCATGAATATTATATTATGTTTTGATAAGCATGAAAAGAAAAACGTGCCTACTATTCTATTAATAAAATTTGATTCGCATGTTAAGCATGCCTATTGTATTGTTTCTGTAATAAAAACCTGATTGCATACTAAACATACTCTTTGAAATTATTGTGTTTCTGTATTTCATATCACAAGCATTGGGGTAGGAACGATATTGAAATGAGGAAGATTCTAACAGTTTAATGATCTGCACATTCTGGTGGTTTAACCACATATTCTGGTAGTATATCGTGATTTTGGTAACTTGTTCACATATTTATTTGTTCTGGTAGATTGTCTGCATTATTTGGGGCTTGTCAACAATATTAGTGTGTTATTGGATGGATA
Source organism: Gossypium raimondii (assembly GCF_025698545.1). Lineage (NCBI taxonomy): Eukaryota > Viridiplantae > Streptophyta > Magnoliopsida > Malvales > Malvaceae > Gossypium > Gossypium raimondii. The sequence continues at coordinate 27,302,507 of NC_068571.1, read as the reverse complement.
AGTTTTGGGGAACCCTTTTATGGTGTGTAGCGAAGATGGTAGGAAGTTTTTCTAAAAAATTCTGAAATGATTTCTAGAAAAACTCTATATTGACATCATCATCCATAATGATATATATGATTTGGACACTTTATACTTTTTGTGCTATATTCTGAAATGTGTGTTCTTACTTAAATAAGACTCACACTGGGCTTAATTGACATGTGGAAGTTGTACAAGCTCATATCCCAGAAGAAATTAACATGTGGAAGAGCATATCTATGTCTAAATCAAAGATTTAGTTTGCCAAATGGTCAAATCATTAATTTCAAGGCATCGATTACGCTAAAAAATCAATAGAATTTTGTAGGATACTCTGGGAGTTTTAAATTCTGTGACTTTATTTCTTTCCGAAAACATAGTGCCTTTGTTTATTGTTGTACAGAATCTCACTAAATCTATCTGAACTTACGAATGTACTTTCTTATAACATCCTTCCCAGTGAAGTCTTAACTATTTAAGTGTTGATTATAAACTAAGACTTAAGGTTAATTTTTAAGTGCTCAATGGTAGGACTTGATTAAGTGTAAGGACTTTACATATGCGCCAGTGGTGTCCTAGTCTGACGGATTTTGAACAAGAAAAAAAGGAATGATAAGTATGGTGAACTCTGGAAAGTACAACGTATAGGATATTCTGAAAGAACAAAGCTTATGTCTAACTCTGAAGATTGGTAAGTATGACAAATCAAGGAGTACTAGTAAGAATGTATATCTATATATATGGCGCATAATTATAAATAAGTATGACAGACGAAATAGTATTCGCCCAAATGCCCATTGCAACATGTAGAGTGGGCGAAGCCAAAAGGAAAATAAGTAAATAAGAATTTTACGTTAGATAACTACAAGTAGTGAAATGAGAATTATGGTTATGTAAAATGATCTTTAGAATGTGAGTTCACGCCAGTGGCGTAGTACAACCTATAGCCATTATGGTATTGTGCCAATTAAATTGTAAGGAAATCTGGTTAGAAATTAACCGAATGTGAACTATAATAGTTAAAGGTTAAAGGGGTAATTGAGTAATATCTTAGAGGTGACATATTTTGATAAGGACACCCAGCCTTGATGTGACATTTACTAAGTTTTCGTAGAGACTTGGGTTAAGTTAAAGGGACACTACGGTTGGGTTAAGACAAAGGTTATCTTCTTTTCCTTTTTCCTTTGAAAAACAAAGAGTATTTAAGGCAAAAAGAGAGATAGAAACATTGCTCTGAGCTGAGTTAGGAATCCTGAATATTTCTAGTACTTCTCTTCACTACAAGGTACGTTTCATGACGCAGTCTATCAAGGAAACATAGACATGTAAGTATGATTTAAGAAACATGAATTTAAGAGATGTCTGGGTTTAAAACAATGATAATGGTTACCTAGATAGGTTCTAACGAAGTGTTACTGTTCCACAAGGTAGAAGAGGTTGTAGCATCCTGTTGAATGATGGATCTGTAGATTAAGTTGCTCTTCGACGTTATAAAGTGAGTCCTTAGCTTGACTATTGCATAAGCAATACGCTAAGAAACCAAATCATAAAATAGAAACTAGTAAAGTATGATGTTGTGAATCTAATGAGGAACATAAGATCTATGAACTTGCATGTATGGATAACATGAAGTCTTGTGGTCAAAGCATAAAACACGAATCTTGAAGTTTAAGTATGCTTGTGTTTGAATAATGAGAATGTTTTAATGTGTCTAAAAGGTTTGGATGTGTCTGTTACAAGTGAGTCAAGATATGATGTGTTAATGAAAGATGGGTCCAAGTATGAAGAGTTTGTGTTTGTCTCCGAAGTTGTCAAAGGAGTCTGTCAGGACTAAAACAATGAACCTTTGAAAGTATAAGTCCATGGCCATAGCACTTAAGGACCATATCGCATAAGACCGTAACATGTGGGTTATGCCATCATATGAGAAATTTTAAGGAAGGTTATTACCTAATTTGGTTCCCTATGTGTCCTAGGACGACCAGGAAAGGTCAGTCTTTGCGAAAAATCTTTGAAAGAAAGCCTTCTAGGTAAAACTTTGGACAAGAAAGCCTTTGTGTCGAGTACCATATATAATGGATAGTCTTTGTGGCATAACTTTGGACAGGAAAGCCTTTGTGGCGAGTAATGAATGAAAAGGACAACCTTTGTGGCTAAAATCTTGACAGGAAAGCCTTTGTGGTAACCTCTTTTTAAGGACGCCTTTTTGGTGATCTCTGTCAAAAGATAGCCTCTGTGGCTACCTCTATAATCGTGACTATATTTGAAAAGAAATGCATTCGTGGTGCAACCTAAGGACAGTATGCCTTAGTGGAAACTCTGTAAAGGAAAACCCTTACAGATATTTAAATAAAAGAATGCCTTTACATCAAAATTTTGAACGAATGGCGTCAAAGGGATTAGGAAAGAATGGTATAAATGTTTCTCTAAAGGCAAGGTAAAGATAAGACTCCGAGGTATAGTAAGTATAAGACTGAACATATGGGACAAGTAGAAAGGACTAAAAATCCAATAAACTCTGAAAGAAAGGCACCGTATGTAAATGAATAGGCGAACTCCACATAGTGACAAGAAATCAATAGTGAAGCTAGAACACGCTAGAATAGGTGGCGAATCTGAGATATGTGTTATAGGCATGTATAGATAGTACCCTAATGTAAGGAAGATTGGGGCTAACTTTGTGTGAAGTAATGGGCATAGTTTACCTCACTCAAAAGTAGTGGTGAAGTCAGTAACTATGAAATAAGATTTAAGCCTGTTAGTGAAGTATATGAAGTGATAAGGGCTAGGTAAATATGAGAATTAAGAAGGGACATAAAAAATGAAGAATATATAGTATGCTTAAAGGAAAGAAATGGTAATTTGAGTTTGGACCTCAAATCTGGAGCCTAGAAGATTAAAGGCTTAAAGAATTTGAAAGGAAAATAAGTCCTTAAAGACATTGAGAGGAAGATAAAGGTTTAAAATAAAAAGGAGTAATTACAGTTTGTTAAAGGAAATATTTAGTGACGTATCAGCCAGAAGGAATAAGGTTACGTCTAAGGAAACATATAGGACTTGTGAAGTATATATTACGCTTAGATGTGACAGATCAGGTATTTAAGGTTTAACTCACAAAGTTCTTATGAACGTACTAAAGTTATTTCCTGTTTTAATTTATAAAGGAGTATGCGCCGAGGGATGATTCTAGGGCTACGCCAAAAAAGAAGTGGTAAGATGGGTTTTTGTGCATGCAGAGGAAGTTCAGTGGCGAGTTCAAGTTAGAGCATAAGTTGTTTAAGAAAAGTTTCAATGTGTTTACAGTAGACTGAGAGATCAAAGAAAGAATACTAAAATTTTATTATCATGAATTGTAAATGTAACCATACAATGTACACCCATAAGAGACTCTGTTACATTCACAGATAGAACATTTACATAGGCAAAAAGTTTAGGTTACATCTATTATAGGGCGTAACACCCAATACTTAGATTCAGATCATCGGGTCGGGTAGAGGGCATTACATGGCTTTGGTGCAGGATTAGAATTTTCAGAATCGTTGTGGAAATGGACCAAGCCAGACACCACTAGAAATGTGAGAAGGGCGTGGTAGCCATACCATGCGTATAGAGGGGCATCCTTAGAGGCTGCTCCTTTGGGATTAAATTTGATGTATATGTATTAAAGTCTTAATTTAAAATTTTTAATTAATTTTTAGGTTTAATAAGGTAGAAAGTTTGTAAGAATTTAATGTTCGTATGATATGATTTGTGGTAGAAGTTACATTGTGTAATTTGATATTATCTAAGTGCATAAATAAATTAGGTTAGAAATTCTATTAAGTTATTCGGGTTTATTGTGACATTTGGTACCTAGACCTGGTGACTGGATCGGGTATAGGGTGTTATAAAATTCAATTAGTTGAATTCAAAACTCAACTTATATGTTTAAGACTTTATCACGAAGAAATTTTGAGAAGAAGATTTAAAGCTTCAAGGAGATGGACATTGGATTTCAATAAGAAGCAAGGATGTTTTAGAAATGATCAATTTGTTTGTAGACTTAAAATCTCAATGCATGATAACAAGCCCATTTTGAAGATGTTAACTGTAACAGCTTGTTTTTCAGTGGTGTCGTAAATAGTGGTTTTGGGACCATAGATCCGATGAGAAAGTTCAAAAATATTGTTAATTAATATTTATTAGTCAAGTATAATATTATTGAAATTTTAGTTTATTAAATTTTGTTAATTGAAAGAATAATTAAGTTCAAGTGATATGTTCCTAAAGTCAAGTGGTTTTAGAAAATGAGGTATTGGGACCTAGTTTCTATAAATCGAGCTCGTAAATATTTTTACCAAATTTTTACGGAGTTACTATTTAGATATGTGAAGTTTTGGTTCAAAAATTTTATTGTTTAATTAGTTAATTAAAGAAAATGGACTAAATCGTAATAAGTGCAAAACTCAATTATTATTAGTTAAAAGGTTAAAATAGTTAAGTGGGTGGACCTTAGTGGTTAATATACCATAAATTTTCCATAGTGGATGGCATTAGGTATACTGGAAATGGAATTGTTTTATTTATTTAAAATAATGATTAAATAAAAGGAAATAAAGTGTAAAACATAAAATAAAATAAAAAAGCATCACCTTTTTAATTTGGTTTTTCTCACCCGAAACTCCATTGTTGCTAGCTCGAGGAATTTAGCCAAGCATATAACCTTGCATGTAAGCTAAATTCCTATTCGCTTCTCGCAAATTTTATGTTTTGAGGTCGTTACAACTAGGTTTAGCTAACTTGTATCTTCATTTTCAAAACTGTTAAAGATTTTAAAACTTGCCATTGATGGATATTAGATGTTTTTGATAGAATTTGTTAGATTTTGAATCTATGAAATGTTTAAGGATTATTTGACTAACTAAATTTTGTTAGTTTAGTAATTATGGACTAAGTTGTTAAAATAGTGAAATTGTATGATATTCTTGTGAAACTTTGATAAAAGTGGGTTGAGTAGAGGCTAAGTAAAAATTGGCTAGCATGAGTTTTCTTTAATTGTGCTTAATTTGTAAGTTTTGGTTTTAGGGGCTAAATTGCAAAAAAGGATAAAATGTTAGGGGCATTTTTGTAATTTTATGGAAAGGTAAATTGTGTAAATTTGATTATATAAGTGATGAAATTGGCTTAATTGAATAAACTTATTATATATAGATTAAGAAACGAGACAGTCAGAGTTAGATCGAGGATAAGCTAAGATATTAGATTAATTGCCGGCTCTGTTTTTACAATTTTTTTGTCGGGGTAAATTCATATAACGATTAAATTTGTTATTGCTATTTTGGATGAAATGTTAATTAATATTTTTGATATGCATTATTAGATTAATAGTTGTGTATTAATTTGGTATAATGGATTAAGTTTTGAAACTAATTAATTTAAAGTCTATATATATGAAAGGAAAGAGTGTGGATGTGTAAATTGAAAAATTTGTATTCCATGAAGCACGTGTGAAATGGTATAATATAATGAAATTTAAAGAATCGAATATGTGCAAAGGTCTCGTTTGAACATTGTGAATACTTAGTATACAAATTACATGTAATTAAGGATTATACGATTTTAGGTGTTGGTCCTGGATGTCCTACCGACAGCTGAAGTCCTGCATTTGTTGCGAATTATCCACAGCTCGTTTGAGCAGCATCATGTAGCTAACATCCCAACCCACAGCTCGTGTGAGCACTATTGAAAAGGTTACGGTTACAGGAAAAGGCACACTATGCGTAAGCATTCCTGAGTATCCGATGTTATTCTATATGGTTCAACGAGTAAGAAAATGTGTAACTAATATTCATATGAAATGGAAAGATGAATATGTATATATGAAATGAAAAGGATGAGAATTTATCATGTGAATGTTATAAATATATTTTTTTGTTATAAGTTCATGATATGTATTTGAACTAACCCATTTGATATATTTTTCGAAATGCTTATGGAAGTGTAAGGTTGCCAAAAGATGCCATGTTAGATATGAATCTATTTCAATTTTATAAATTGTTGAAATCTTAAGGTAAGTTAAGTAAATTTCGTATGAACTTACTACGCATTCAAAATGTTTACTCGTTATCCCCTTTTTTACTTGTAGATCTTCGATTTAGTAGAAAGTGTCGTTATGAATGCTTCGGATCTCACACTATATAGCCTACGATTTTGTACTCTTTTAATCATTCTGGACTAGGTTACGTGGCATGTATATAGGCTGGACATGTATATGTGCTTACCTTGAAATATGGTGATTTTGAACCTTAAATGATGCTTGAGTTTAAATGGTTATTTGTTGTGTCTATAAGTGAATATGTTGGCAATGCGTTTAAGCTAGAGTTGAAGTATATGAATAACAATGTTGGTAGTAAAATTTTGTGATGTTTGAATGGAATTCAAAAGGTTATTGAGCATAGAATGGTATGAATGAATGATGACTTGAAATGGATATATGACATGGTTAAGTAGGTTGAATTGGTACAGTTGTATGGATATGTTTTGTTTTTTATTAGCGAAAAGGTTGGATTCATAAATTGGAAAGGGTTATATGAATGATTGGTATGATGTTAATGTTGAATGGTTCAAAAGCATATTAGTATAGATTATGTATGAATAGGTTTGGTGTCAAATGTGGCCATTTGGTTTAGTTAATATTAGTGATGGTTAATTGAATGCCTTGGTATATGTTTTGGATTGATTTTGTGCAAGTTTAAGGTGCATCTATGCACCAACTGAGTTTTTTAATGGTTGGCTTGAAATAGGCTCCAAAAGGTCCATTTTGTACCAAAAATAGTGTAACTCCCCAAAAATTTAAATATTTAAGTGTTGGGTTACAACGTAATTGAGTTTCTGTATTTGTGGTTTTGTGCTCTATTTATGTGTTGGAGGTCAGGAGTTCGAGTTGCGTCATCAGTAAGTTTTGCTATTTTATTTTAAACCAACCTTTGTCCTTGATTGGTTGACTTAAATTTATTTTAGTGTAAACATATGTTAAGAATAAGCCTATTGGTTCACTGGTTAAGCGTTTGTTTACTATCTGATCTTGTGTTCGAGTCTCAATGTTGGTGTTACAAAAATTTTGCTAAATGTTAGAAATTTGTTGGTAGTTAAATTAGATTTTAAAACTTTATTTTTCCTCATCTTCTTTTCCTTTTTCCTTCTTTAATTTTCTTATTATGTTTCTTCTTTTTTCCTTTTTATTGTGTTCGGCAAGTGGGTATCGAAACTAACTGATGGTCCTAAGTTTTTTGATGCGTTGTTAGAAGACTTCTGTGTAAGTTCTATTGTAAAGTCTTGTGAAGTTCTATTAGTTCCTTTTTTGTATTTAAATTGGGATTTCTCTAACTGTTTCACTTGAATTCGCTGTTATTTGGTCGTTGATCTCTTTCCCTTAGGCATGAATACCGAGGAAAGTGGTTCTTCACATGAATACCTAATGTAACCATCCAACAGCCAATCAAACAACTAAAACGATGAAAATCACATACATTAATACTCAAAAAATTTGTTGGAAGTTTCGCGTCAAGGTTCTCGACATAATTGTTTGAGTATTAATGTATGTGATTTTCATCGTTTTAGTTGTTTGATTGGCTGTTGGATGGTTACATTAGGGTTTCAGGATTTCTCTACACTATTCCTACGTCAATACGTTATCAGGTACGTACCAAAAACTTGAGTTTTTGCAAATTTCAGACGTTGTCGACGCCACACGGTCGTGTGCCAGGTTGTGTGGTAGGCCATGTGGGCCTCACGCCCATGGAACAGGTCGTTGTTAGGCTGTGTAACACACTATCTGCCAAAAATGAGGCACACGGGCATAGGACACGAGCGTGTGTCCAAGCCGTGTAACTCACTGATTACAAGGTAAGGATCACATGGGCCAGAGACACGAGCGTGTGTCCAGGCCATGTGACTCACTATCTGTAATTTAGAAACCATAAAGGCCAGAGACACGGGCGTGTGTCCAGGCCGTGTAACTTGCTGTTTGTGATTTAAAAACCACACGGGCCAGAGACACAGGTGTGTGTCAGGCTGTGCGAGGGACAAGGGTGGCTGCACAGGCGTGTGCTAGGCCGTGAGGAACCCTATGGGCGTGTGGGTCAGATTTGAAACTTATTGCTAAGGCTATAAGCGTCGTCTACCGCAAATGTAGGCCTTCTGTTGTGTATTTATGATGTAAATTAGACCGTATGAATGTTGACTAATGATTTGATGCTGAGGTATTGAGTATATCAATACATTCTTGATATGTGTAATCTTCATTTGCATGGGATGTGAATTTTTTTCAATGAGGAAGTGCTTTGTTCTGATTCAGTGGCTAAACCATGATTATATGAGAATTTGGCGTTTTATCGCATTTCGATTCTGCATCTAGTCTGAATCTCATTGGATGTGTCGGATCGACACTATTCGGTGTGTAGGGCTGGATAGGTATTAAATGCAATTAACGGACTGTTGGGATGGTCGAAGAAGGTGTGTAGCAGATATGGGTAAGAACAATCGCACTTGTTTCTGATCTATATTGTATATGGACTGAAATTGTTCTGACATATAATTGATTCATTAAATTTGTATTAGATATTCTCTGAATCTAATTGGCATATGAGATTCAATATATAATTATTATGATTGTGCTTTTAGTTGAACTTATTTCGGTATACACTGAGTTATTGACTCATTTTGTTGTTTATTGAATTTCTGGTAACTTACAGTCTTGATTGCGTCAACGTTGCAAAAGCTCGATCAATCTGTTTTGCCAACCTATTTATTTCATTATTAATAATTTTAGTATTTCTTCGTAGTACAAATTTTAAAGCTTGTAGATTTTTTACTGGGTTTATGATTGTTATCACCTATTAGACTGTCATTAATTATGTTTATATAAGTTGATTTCCTAGCAAAGTTAATGTAACTCTTTTGACTTGGCCTTAACGCCTAGGCCGGGTTTGGGGTGTTACATTTAGTGGTATTGGAGCCAAGTTAGTTAACACTCTAGCTGTGTTTTGGGCTCATAATGTGTGTCAAAAGGTAGTTAAATGAAAATAAGATATCAAAGTTATTCTGAAAACTGATCGAGCTTCTGACACCGAACATGTGAGTATTTTTGTTCTGTAAGCATGATTAGTGGAAACACTGTAGTGATTGAATCGTTATCTGGTTAAATAATCTGATATGAACTGGTAGAAACACTATGCTAAAGCCTCTGAACTAATCTGTGCACTTCTGACTTTGTAGATAAACTGATAATATGAGTTTGTATGGTAGTCGTCGACGTTGGTCTCGTGAGCTCGAGTGGAGTCGTCTTCTATGGGGAATATGCCCAATCTGGAGACCAGTGAGACCGTTGGTACTCCTACTAAGACGGGGTCTTAAACTCCGCCAGCTGGGGACAATGCACTATCCCAAGCCATAATACGAGTATTGGAAAGGGTCACTGAGACCCATTCTGGATCTAGAGGCCAAGGGTTGGTAACTGAGCGACTCCGGTCGAATGGTGGTGAGTTGTTTCAGGGAATCACTAGAGTTGCCCCTACTATTGTTGAATATTGGCTAGTGGACACCGAGCATATTTTGACTGATATCGACTGCACTCCCGCTCAGAAATTGATGGGTGATGTTTCCTTACTTCGGGAAGAAGACTATTAGTGGTGGTTGATGGTTGAGCAAGCTGCCCAGCCTGAATAGGTTAACTAGGATTTTTTCAAGAATGCCTTCTCGAGTAAGTATGTGAGGGCGAGTTATGTGGAGGAACGCCGACATGAGTTTATGAGTCTGGTTCAAGGCGATTGATCTGTGGCTAAATATGAGGCCGAGTTTCCGAGGTTCAGCAGGTATGCGCAGGCTCCAATATTGTCTGACAACGATAAGTGTGTGAGGTTTGAGGAAGGATTGCATTATGATCTGCGAGTCTTGATAGCTCCTCAAAGGGAGTGAGTTTTTACAGTGCCCTAAGAAACAGGCTCAGTTTGAAAAGCCTCCAAGGACCGAGGCATCAGCTACAGTGATCGAGATTCAGCTCTGTAGTGACTTCGAAAAACACCATCCGGGCGAGTGCTAGAGAAAGTTAGAAGCTTGCCTCCATTGTGGGTCGATGGAGCATCGGGTTAGGGATTGTCCCTGTCGACCAGATTAGGTGCCAATTGCGACATAGACTACATCCCCGAGTTTTGTTCAGCCTCCAAGACTAGTTCCGCAACCACTTAGGGGTCGAGGTACTGGTAAAGAGACCAATGGTTCTAGTAGAGGTTAGAGAGCACCGAGTAGATGTGCGGGTTAGACTGAGGCACGACAGTTGGCACTGGTTTATGCGGTAAGACACCACAATTATAGTGATGATGCCGACATCATAGCGGGTACGTTCATTATTCATTTTGTTTTGTATTTTTCTCTCATTGATATTGGATCAACCCATTAATATGTAGCTAGTACTGTGTCTGCCAATTTGGGTGTATCTTTTGAAAATATTGTTAAGGAGTTTTCTGTGATTAGTCCTCTAGGCCAACCGGTTCGAGTGGATAAAGTATATTGACGGATACCTCTAGAGATTCAAAGGATTGTGTTTTTGGTTGATCTAATGGAACTGCCTTTTACTGAATTTAATTTGATCTTGGGAATAGATTGACTTGTGGAACATTGAGTCAGTCTAGATTGTGCTACTAAAAAAGTTACTCTGAGGACAGACCAGAACGGTGAGATTGTAATAGTTGGTGAGTGTCAAGATTATCTCTTCAATGTAATCTCCGCTCTTGTAGCCGATGAGCTGGTCTAGAAGAGGTGCGAGGCATACCTTGCCTTAGTATCTGATTTGATTCCTATAAAGCTTTCCGTAAGATATATTAGCACTATGAGGGACTTTCCAGATGTCTTTCCCGAGGAAATGCCCGAAATACCTCTGGATAGAGAGGTTGAGTTTGGTATTGATCTGTTACAGGTACCATTCCTGTGTCCATTGCACCTTATCGCCTGACACCAAAGGAGCTTGCAGAGCTAAAAGCTCAGGCCCAGGAACTTTTTGATAGAAGGTTCATTCGACCGAGTGTGTCTCCATGGGAGGCACCAGTATTGTTTGTTAACAAGAATTACAGATCGATGAGAATGTGCATAGATTACTGACATTTGAAAAAATTGGCAATCAAGAATAAGTATCCGCTACTAAAAATTGACGACTTATTGGACCAGTTCCGTAGGGCTTCTTTTTTCTCCAAAATTGATCTTCGTTCTAATTGCCATTAACTCAAAGTTAAAGAAACTGATGTATACAAGGATGTCTTCAGAACACGTTATGGATATTATTAATTTTTGGTGATGCCTTTTGCACTGATTAACACCTCGACGGTGTTTATGGATTTAATGAATCTGGTGTTTCAACCGTATTTAGATCATTTTGTGGTAGTTTTTATCGATGACATATTGATTTATTCCAAGAACGAGTCTAAGCATGACAAGCATATTCATATTGTTCTCTAGCACTTGGGGAAAAATAATTGTATGCTAAGTTTAGCAAATGTGAGTTCTAGTTGCATGAGGTTTCCTTTCTGGGGCAAGTTGTGACTGCTGAAGGGATCCGGGTCAATCCCAAGAAAATAGAAGCTATAGTGGAACGGAAGCAACTGAGAAATGTGCCTGAGCTTCATAGTTTCCTAGGTTTAGCAGGTTACTATTGAAGGTTTGTTGAGAGATTTTCATTAGTTGCGTCACCTTTGACGAAGCTATTGCGCAGGAACGCTCCATTTGTGTGGTCTGAGGCAGAGCAGTCTAGCTTTTATAATAAGCTCAAGTCTCTCCTTGCGCAAACTCCTATTCTAGTTCAACCTGAATCGGGTCAGGAGTTTGTAGTTCTCAATGATGCGTCGCACGTCGGGCTTGGATGTATTTTAATGCAGGATTGTAAAATGGTTGCTTACGCATTGCAACAGCTTAAGACACACATGGGTAACTACCCTACACACGACCTTGAGCTAGCTATAGTCGTGTTTGCTCTAAAAATTTAGAGGCATTTTCTATATGGTGAGAGGTGTATCATTTACACTAATCACATGAGCCTCGAATATCTGTTAACTCAAAAAGAGTTAAATCTTAGGTAGCATAGGTAGGTTGAGTTGCTTAAGGGTTATGACTATACGGTAGAGCATCATCCTGGTAAGGCTAATATACTAGCCGATGCCCTTAGCTGTAGAGCGATGACTGAACTAAAAGTGATATTCGCTCGTCTAAGTTTATTTGAGGATGGGGAGCTGCTAGCCAAACTATAGGTTAAACCGGCATGGGTCGAACAGATTCGAGTTAAACATTTGAGTGATGAGTCTCTTTAGCGACTGCAACAGACCAATTCTAGTGAAACTTCATATTTTAGTTTGAACAGCGACAATCTCTTATGTTTCAGGGGTCGGATTTGTGTGCCTAATGATAAGGGTTTGAGGCAATCGATTCTATAGGAGGCACATAGTAGACCTTATACTATGCATCCTGGTGGAAATAAAATATATCGGGACCTCCGAGATCTTTATTGGTGGCCTGGTCTGAAATGGGAAGTGGTTGCCTTTATATCACGTTGTCTAATGTGTCAAAAGACTAAGGTTGCACATCAGTTTCCCTCAGTATTGCTTCAACTGGTTAAGATCCCTCTGTGGAAGTGTGAGCATGTAACAAGCGTATTATGATTGATAGCGACTACACTCCCGCTCAACAATTGAGGGGGTGATGTTTCCCTGCTTCGGGATGAAACCTATTAGTGGTGGTTGCTGGTTGAGCAAGCTGCTTAGCCCGACCAGGTTAACTGAGATTATTTCAAGAATGCCTTTTCGAATAAGTATGTGGAGGCGAGTTATGTGGAGGCTCACCAACACAAGTTTATGAGTCTAGTTCAAGGTAATAAATCTGTGGCTGAGTATGAGGCTGAGTTTCTGACGCTAAGCAGATACGCGCAAGCTCTAGTATTGTCAGACGATGATAAGTGTGTGAGGTTTGAGGAATGATTGCATTATGATCTGCGAGTCCTGATAGCTCCTCAAAGGGAGTGGGCTTTTGCAGCCTTAGTTGATATAGCTAAGATAGTGAAGAAGGTGAAGTGCAATGAGCGCGAGAGGCGTGACTGAGAGAGAGATCAGAGTAAGACTAAAAGGGATTCAAGTCCCTCAACTTTTGGACAATGCCCTAAGAAACGGGAGAGGTTTGACAGGCCTCCGAGGACCGAAGCATCAGCTACAGTGATCGAGATTCAGCTCTGTAGCGACTACAAAAAGTGCCATCCGAGCGAGTGTTGGAGAAAGTTAGAAGCATGCCTCCATTGTGGGTTGATGGAGCATCGAGTCAGGGATTGTCCCCGTCGAGCAGATTAGGTGCCAAACTGCAACATAGACTATAGCTCTAGGTTTTGTTCAGCCTCTAAAATTGGTTCTGCAACCACTTAAGGGTCATGGTACTAGTAGAGAGAGCAATGGTTCTAGTTGAGATCAGAGAGCACCGAATAGAGGTGCGGGTTAGACTGAGGCACGACAGTTGACACTGGTTTATGCAGCGAGATGCCGCAATAATAGTGATGACGCTGATGTCATAGAGGGTATGTTCCTTATTCATTTTGTTTGTATTTTGCTCCCATTCATATTGGATCAACCCATTCGTATGTAGCTAGTACTATGTCTACCAATTTGGGTGTATCTATTGAAAATATTATTAAGGAGTTTTCTGCGATTAGTCCTCTAGGCCAATCGGTTTGAGTGGATAAAGTATATAGACAGGTACCTCTAGAGATTCAAGGGATTCTGTTTTTGGTTGATCTGATGGAATTGCCTTTTGGTGAATTTTATTTGATCCTAGGAATAGATTGGCTTGTGGAACATTGAGTCAGTCTAGATTGTGCTGCTAAAAGAGTTACTCTAAGGACAAATCAGAATGGTGAGATTGTAATGGTTGGTGAGTGGCAAGATTATCTCTCCAATGTAATCTCTGCTCTTGTAGCCGATAAGCTAGTCCAAAAGAGATGCGAGGAATACCTTTCCTTCGTATCTGATTTGGTTCCTGTAAAGCTTTTCGTAAGAGATATTCGCACTATGAAGGACTTTCCGGATGTCTTTCCCGAGGAAATGCTCGGAATACCTCTGGATAGAGAGGTTGAGTTCAGTATTGATCTGATACCACGTACCGTTCTTGTGTCCATTGCACTTTATCGCATGGCACCGAAGGATCTTATAGAGCTAAAATCTTAGCTCTAAGAAATTCTCGATAGAAGGTTCATCCGACCGAGTGTGTCTCCACAGGAGGCACTAGTATTGTTTGTTAATAAGAATGACGGATCGATAAGAATGTTCATAGATTGCCGACAGTTGAACAAATTGACAATCAAGAATAAGTATCTGCAACTTAGGATTGACGACTTGTGTGACCAGTTTTGCGGGGCCTCTATTTTCTTCAAGATTGATATTCGTCCTGGTTACAATTAGCTCAAGGTTAAAGAGACTGATGTATATAAGACTACCTTCAGAACTCGTTATGGATATTAATAATTTCTGGTGATGCCTTTTAGATTAACGAACGCCCCAGCGGCGTTTATGGATTTAATGAATCGGGTGTTCCAATCGTATTTGGATCAGTTTGTGGTAGTTTTTAGCGATGACATATTGATTTGTTCCATGACCGAGTCTGAGCATGACAAGCATATCAGTATTGTTCTCCAGACACTTGGGAAAAATAATTGTATGCTAAGTTTAGCAAATGTGAGTTCTGGTTGCACGAGGTTTCCTTTCTGAGGCATGTTTTGATTTCTGAAGGGATCCAGGTCGATCTCAAGAAAATAGAAGCTATAATTGAATAGAAGTTATAGTTGAATGGAAGTAACCGGCGTGGGTCAATTCGAGTTAAACATTCGAGTGATGAGTCTCTAGTTCAGTGGCTGCAACAGACTGATTTGAGTGGAACTTCATATTTTAGTTTGAACACCAATAATGTCTTGTGTTTCAGGGTTTGGATTTGTGTGCCTAATGATAAGAATTTGAGGCAATCGATTATACAGGAGGCGCATAGTAGCCCTTATGCTATGCATCCTGGTGGAAATAAAATGTATCGCGACCTCTGAGAACTTTATTGGTGGCCTGGTCTGAAACAGGAAGTGGTTGTCTTTGTATCACGTTGTTTAACGTGTCAAAAGATTAAGGTCGAACATCAGTTGCCCTCAGGATTGCTTTAGCTGGTTAAGATCCCTCTGTGGAAGTGAGAGCGTGTAACGATGGATTTCATTAGTGGGTTGCCTTTAACCCCCACTAAGAAAGATTCAGTTTGGGTCATCATTGATCGATTGACCAAATCTGTTCATTTCATTTCTATCAGAACAGATAACTCATTATAGAAGCTCGCTAAATTGTATATTGCTAAAATTGTGAGATTGCATGAGATTCCAGTCTCAATTATCTCTAATAGAGATCTACATTTCACATCTCGATCTTGGAAAAAGCTTCATAAAGTTTTAGGCACCCGACTCGATTTCAGTACTGAGTATCATCCTCAGACCGACAGACAGTCAGAGCGAGGCATACAGATCTTAGAGGATATGCTTTTGGTTGTGTAATAGATTTTCGGGCTAGTTGGGAAGATTACTTACCGTTGGCTAAGTTTGCATACAATAATAGCTTTCAGTCTAGTATTCAGATGCCACCTTACGAGACTCTGTATGGTCGTAAGTATCGTACTCCTCTGTGTTGGACTGAGCTAAGTGAACGTCGGGTTTTGGGCCCCGAGTTAATTTCTAAAACTGAGAATACTTTCAAGTTGATTTAAGACCACCTTAAAGTCACTTCTGATCGACAAAAATCCTATGTCTTTTTAAAGAGAAAATTTATTGAGTTTTCTATAGGTGACCAAATGCTCCTGAAAGAGTCACCGTGGAAAAAGCTCATCTGATTTGGATATAAGGTCAAATTGAGCCTGAGGTTTATTGGACATTATCGTATCCTGAAACGTGTCAGACCTATTGCCTAACAACTAGAATTACCACTAAATTGGATTGGATCCACGATGTGATCTACGTCTCGATGTTGAGACGGTATTGGTCTGACCCATCGCACATCGTCCCCGTCGATGAGATTGAGTTGCGACCGGATCTGACTTTCGAGGAAGAGCCTGTTCAGATACTAGATCGAGATGTCAAAGTATTACGAAGGAAAACTGTTCCCTTGGTTAAGGTGTCGAGGAATCATGGCACTCAAGAAGCCACCTGGGAACCTGAAAAGACCATCCGTCAATAATTACCTCATCTATTTGGGTCAGGTAAATTTCGATGACGAAATTTCTTTTAGGGGAGAGAGTTGTAACTCCCCAAAAATTTGAATATTTAAGTGTTGGGTTACAACGTAATTGAGTCTCTTTATTTGTGGTTCTGTGTTCTATTTATGTGTTAAAGGTCAGGAGTTCGAGTTGCATCTTTGGAAAGTTTTCTATTTTATTCTAAACCAACCTTCGTCCTTGAATGGTTAACTTAAATTTATTTTGGTGTAAATATATATCAAGAATGAGCCTATTGGTTCAAAAGTTAAGCATATGTCTATTCTCTAATCCTGTGTTCAAGTCTCAGCGTTGGTGTTACAAAAATTTTGCTAAATGCTAGAAATCTATTTGTAGTTAAATTAGATTTTAAAACGTTATTTTTCCCCATCTTCTTTTTCCATTTTCCTTTTTTTCTTTTCTTTTTAAGTTTTTTCTTTCTTTTAATTTTTCTTTTTGATTGTGTTTGGCAAGTGGGTATCAGAACTAACTGAGGGTCCTAAGTTGTTTGATACGTTGTTAGAAGACTTTTATGTTAGTTTTGTCATAAAGTCTTGTGTTTCTATGAAGTTCTATTAATTCCTATTTTTTTATCTAAATTGGGATTTCTCTGACTGTTAGACTTGAATTCTCTGTTAATTGGTCGTTGATCTCTTTCCCTTAGGCGTGAATACTGAGGAAAGTGGTCCTTCGTTTGCTGTTTCGAGTTAGTTCTATCGATTTGTCGGTAAGCATTCATTTGTTGGAAGTTTCATATCGAGGTTCTCGATATAATTGGTTGAGTATTAATGTATGTGATTTTCGATGTTTTAGTTGTTTGATTGGTTGTTGGATGCCTAAATTAGGTTCCGGGATTTCTCTGCGTTGTTCCTACGTCAACACGTTATCAAGTGCATAATGAAAACCCGAGTTTTTACGAATTTTAGAAGCCAGAAAACATGACTGCCGACACTATAAGGGTGTGTGCCAGGCCGTGTGTTAGGCCGTGTAACACACTGTCTACCAAATATGAGCCACAATACGGGACATGCGCGTGTGTTTAGGCTATGTAACTCACTGATTACAGGGTAAGGATCACATAGGCCAGAGACACAGGCGTGAGTCTAGGCCGTATGACTCACTTTTGTAATTTAGAAACCACACGAGCCAGAGACACAGGCGTGTGTCTAGGTCATGTAACTCACTATTTGTGATTTAGAAACCACACGGGCGTGTGTCAGGCCGTGAGGAACCTCATGGGTGTGTGGGTTAGATTTGAAACTTATCTCTGAGGCTGTAAGCGTCGTCTACTGCGAATGTAGGCCTTCCATAGAGTATTTATGATCTAAATTAAACTGTATGAATGCTGTCTGATGATCTAAGACTAAGGTATTGAGTATATCAATGTAAATTGAATCTGGATGGCTGTGTATACATTCTTGATATTTGTAATCTGCAATTCCATCGGATGAAAATTTTGTACAGGAGGAATTGTTATGTTCTGATTTAGTGGCTAAGCCATGATTATATGAGAATTTGGCATTTTATCGCATTTCGATCTGGCCGCTAGTTTGCACCCCATTGGACATGTCGGACCAACACTATTCTGTGTGTAGGGCTGGATGGGTATTAAATACCCTTAACGGTGTGTTGGGATGGTCAGAGACGGTGTGTAGTTGATAGGGGTAGGAACAACTGCATCTGTTTCTGATCTGTATTGTATATGAACTGGACTTTTTCTGACATATAACTAATTCGTTAAATCTGTACTGGTTATTCTACGAATCTAATTGACATATGAGATTCAAGAATTTATTATTATGATTGTACTTTTAGTTAGACATATTTTGTTTATACACTAAGTTCTTGACTCATTTTGTTGTTGACTGAATTTCAGGTAACTCATTGTCTTAATTGGGTCGGCGTGTCAGAAGCTCGGTCAATCTGCTTTGTCAACCCTTTTATTTCATTTTTAATAATTTAAGTATTTCTTCATATTACGACATTTAAAGATTGTGGATTTTCGATTGGGTTTATGATTGTTATCAACTATCAGATAGTCATTAATTATGTTTATATAATTTGGTTTCCTAGCAACATTAATGTAACTCTTTAGACTTGGCCTTAACGCCTAGGCCGAATTTGGGATGTTACAAATAGGTTCCTCATCTCGATGTCAATCATCCCTCGTTGCAAGATCGGCCAACAGTTTGTGATGAATTGATGTCAAGTGGTACGACAACGTGACGTTACATACTATTTGATGACGTCATGATGCGGAGAGAGCCTCGTCACGACGTCATCCCTGTACTTTCCAAAATTTGTAATTTGGTGCTAATCCGTGCCCAGGTCAACAAAAGAGTTTTAGTAAGCTCGATTAAGACTCAAAATTAATTCTATATCATAATATTTGAGTGTTGATGACATGATTGAATATCTAAAGAATTTATTTATGATATGCTTGATCTAAAATTTTGAAAATATTGCAAATTAGTCCTTGTTTAATTTCGAGTTGATTTTAGAGCATACATAAGCCTGTATAAGACCCGAGTAAGGTTGTATTTGGTGATTATGAATTGGATTAACTATGATTGTATGATTTATGTTTAATTTGAATGTTAATTATCCATATGTACTCCGATAACGATTGTAGCATCCCGTAACTTAGACCCGACGATCAGGTCAAGTGAAGGGTGTTACATTTAGTGGTTTTCGAGCTACAATTTGATCAATTCTAGGACTGAACATACCGTGTATCAAGTCTAGATATACATGCCATAATAACTTGTGATAGTTTGATGCTTTTTGATCCGATCTGGCTTTGTTTTTCATATAGATACAATGTCAGTCGAGTCTAATCGTGTTGTACCAGCACATGACATGGTTTATAGTTATGTACCATTTTCGATCAAGAAGCTAATCGTACTGTGCTCGTTCCACAAAGGTTGAAAGGTGAAATGTATGATGTATTCTTTCAAATGATAAACGAGTAGCTTTTCAAGTTTGTGTGAGTAAATCCTGTGACTACGCAACCTCTACTCCCTATTATGCCTCCTATGGCACCCTCTTGTCCCTAAAGTGTAGAAAATGTATGTCGGCATCCAATTGAAAAAACTACAAAATTTGGGCCTGAGAGTTTCGAGGAAAGACAGAAGATGATCTAGCCAGTAATGAATACTAGTTGGAAAATACATAGTGAGTATTTGACGAAATGGTCTACTCACCTGATGATTTCTTGAGATGTGTTATGTCTTTATTGAAAGGCGAAGCTTATCAATGGTGGTCCATGTAAATAGTAATTGTACCAAAAGACAGTCAATTGAGACTTTTTTTCCAATCTGAATTTTGAAAGAAATATATTAGAAAGTTGTATCTAGAAAAGAAAAAGAGAGAGTTTTTTGAACTGAAGCAGGGAAATAGATCTATGGCTAAGTATGAGTGAGAATTTGTCTGGCTTAGTAAATACACTTGAGAGATTATACCAAAAGAAGCTAAAATATGCACCCGCTTTGAGTAGGAATTGAATGAAAACATACGAATGTTAGTAGGAGCCCTAGAATTGAAAGAACTTGTGATTTTATCTAAACGAGCACAAAAGATGGAGGATATATATAACCTAAAAGAAGCAATTTGAATCAAAATCTCAAGACTCCAGTAAATAGAAAATAACCAAACCATGTCTGACTCCTCCATTGAAAAAGCTGAGGGATTTTCACAGCCGTTTTACTTCCCCATCAAAGTTTTCAGGGAGAGATGAGCCGAGACCAAGTCATGTGAGATCACAAACCACACCAACAACCAGTGTTGTTAGTGTTTGTCATGTGAGTAGACTGGTTTGTCATCATTGTGGAAAAACTCAATGAGGTGAGTGTCGGTTAAAGAGTGGAGCTTTTTTTGTGTATGGTTCCAAAGAACATTGGAAACAAGATAGTCCGTACCAGCCAAATCAAAGTGAATAATAGAGTTTGAAGCCTGTAATCACTACTCATAGAGGTAAACGATCGGGAAATAATGGTAAATCGAGAATCAACCGAGTTGGGACTAACGATACAACTGTCAAATATAAAACTCAAGCCTCTGTCAAAGCCTATGCTATTTGAGTCGTGAAGAGGTTTCTGCTCTTGATAACATTGCCAGTATATTTAATCTTGTTTATATTACTATTGATATTTTAATTGATCCTGAATTAGCACATTCATACTCTTGCATTACATTAGTAACTAAAAGAAAATTTTCAATAGAGTTAACTAAACTTGATATTAGAATAACGAAACCGATAGGTCAGTATGTTTTTATTAATGATAAATATAATTGTAAACTAAGAATTTGGGGCCGTGAATTTTTTGTTAATTTGATGTTGATACCGCTTGATGAATTTAACATTATTCTCGCTATGGATTGGTTAAATCTGCACGATGTTGTAATCGATTATAGAAAGAAAAGAATATTGTACTAAAAGGTCAGAGTGGTGAATTGACTAATATTGAGTTTGACAAATTTAATTTTTGCAACCAGCAGTATTTCAGTAATATCGACATGAGAACTAATAAAAGAAGGTAGTGGCACATTTCTAGTCACAATTTAAAAATTAAAATATTGGGAACAAAGCCAAAATGTGAACAGACAATTAGCGAAAGTCATTGATGTGTTTTCTGAAGAATTGTCAGGTTTACCAACTGAGAGAAAATTTGAACTTGTTATTCAAAATATACCTAGAACTGCTCTAATATTTATTGTATCGTATAGAATGGCACTAACTGAATGGAAAGAATTAAAAGCTTAGTTGCCAGAACTATTAGACTAAAGATTTGTCTGACTGAGTGTATCACTTTGAAATGCTCTAGTGTTGTTAGTGAAAAGAAAGAAAGAACTTTGAGATTGTGTATTGACTACAGAAAGTTGATAATAGTCACCATGAAGAATAATATTTGATACCTCGTATTGATGACTTGTTTGATCAGTTGTGATAAGCTACTGTGTTTTTAAAAGATTGACAATTTGTCTGACCGAGTGCATCACTTTGAAATGCTTTAGTGTTTTTAGTGAAAAGAAATAAAGAACTTTAAGATTGTGTATTGACTACAGAAAGTTGATAATAGTCACCATGAAGAATAAAATTTGATACCTCGTATTGATGACTTGTTTGATCAGTTGTGAGAAGCTACTGTGTTTTTAAAGATTGACAATTCGATTAGATTATTATTATTAGCTCAAAGTAAAGAACCAGATGTATCAAAGACTGATGAACTAAATTTTTAGGCCGAACCTAGAAAAATTAATTGATATGTTTATTGAATATATTCCGATGTATTTGAAGAATGTAACTGAACATGATTAGCATTTGAAAATTGTATTGCAGATACCACACGAGAAACAGTCATAAAATCAGTAATGTCAATTTTGATTGCAAAAAGTGGGTTTTATGAGTTATATGATATTGACTGAAGACACCCGAGTTCATCAGAAGAAAATCTTTGTTATTCAGAACTAAAGACCATCAAAGACTATCACAGAGTCAGATAATGCCAGTGGAGTTCTGAACAGGTGAAAGCGATCAAACTTCTGAGTTTCGTATTGATGATAATGAAAATATATGTGCCTGAAATCATTTATGTATGCTAAAAGACTGAGAGTTGAAAAGAGTTATTTTTGGGCAAAGTTCAAATCGTTCAGGCAGTAATAAAATGTATTATCATCTGAAACATATACACTAGTGTCCGGATAGAAAAAGACATATATCAAAATTCTTAGTTAAATGTCATGTTCATTCTTTTGAGTAACCAAAATGAGTGATTCAGACGTCAGATGTAAATACGAAACTTTGTTGGACTAGTTAGAGTTAAACGAAAGAAAATTTGGATAGAGATCGATTTGATACAAGAATCAGAGGAAAAAGTTAGAGTTGTATGAGATTACATCGGAATCGAAGAAATTTATAAAATCACAATACCCGAAACTTCTTTTCAGGTAGAAATTTCGAGGACAAAATTTCCTAAGGGGGGAGAGTTGTAACAACCCATTTTTCAGTGATACAAAAAATAATATTTTTGAAACCCCGTTCTATGGTGATCAAATTCGTAAATATTATTAATTAATATTTACGAGTTTATTTTAGTATTATATTGAATTTTGGTCTGACGATTTTGTTAAATAAATAGTTAGTAAAGTTACAAGTGTTTCAACCTGAAAGTCAGTGGTGTAGGAAAAGGTGGTTTCGGAACCCCTTATCCAACGAGCAAGCCTGTAAATATTTTTATTTAATATTTACAAGGTTAGTATAAAGTTTAATTAAAGTTTGGTTAATTCATTTTACTGTTTAGATAGTTAATTAGAGTACAATGACTAATTGTAAAAATGATAAAAAGTTTAATCCATATGGATTTTTAATTGGTTTAAGGACCAATTAAGCAGTTGGACCATTTTATAGTGTGCAAACGGTGGTGGATGACAACTAATGTCCACTAAATTGGTTAATTACAATTAAGGTAATTAATTATAGTTAATTGTGTTAATTTATAATTAATTATAATTTAATTTATGTATAAAAGTTAAAATTAAAACAAAAAAATAAACATTTCATATTTTCATCTTCTACCTTACGAATAGGAAGAAGGAAAATAGGGTTTGGAAACTTAAGCATTTGTCTCTCAAATTGGTTGTGTTTTGAATCAATCAAGAGATAATTAAAGAAAAGAAAAAAAATTACAAATTAGTCCCTGACACCTTATTTGTTTCTATTTTCTCTGGTAAGTTCATATGGAACTTACTATGTTCCTTTATATTATGTTTGAATTGTATGAGTATACTTATGAATTTATGTGTGTGTGTGTGTGTAAATTCAGTGATTTTGGCATCTAAAGGACTAAATCGTAAAGTATGTGTTACATAGAAACTATGAACTGATACGAGGTATTAATTGGTAAAGAAATGTTTATATGGCTGATACGATATGTATAAATTGTTATAGAGAGATTGAGCTGATATGGAAATGGTAATAGAGCCTGTGTGAATTTAGTAAATGATTTAGATATGAATGGCATGCCACTAAAATTTCAAAAGAAAACGGGTGTTGTGATCAAGGATTATTTCGATGACTTGAGATCTAGCATTTGTTGTGGATTCTCTAAAGTTAGTGTTAGCATTATCGAATCAAGCTACTGTTAGCAATCTTGATCCAAAGCAAGTGTTAGCAGCCCAATAATGTCAGCATATGTAATTAGATCAGTCCCGAGTATCCGAGTTCAATTTACTTCAATTCTCTGAGCAAAAGAAAAAAATGGAAATGGTATTAACTGGAAATGAAATGGTCGGAATGAATATATGTATATAAATGAAATTATATATATACTATAAGTTGATATGAAGGAATGTTATAAATATATTTGTGTTATAAGTTCATGATATGTATTTGAACTAACACACTTGATATATTTTTCGAAATGCTTATGCAAGTGTAAGGTTGCCAAAGATGCCATGTTAGATATGAATCTATTGAAATTGCATAAATGGTTGAAATGTTAAGGTAAGTTAAGTAAATTTTGTATGAACTTACTAAGCAGTCAAAATGCTTACTCGTTATCTCTTTTTTCTTGTAGATCTTTAGTTTAGCAGAACGTGTCGATTAGATCGCTTCGAAGCTCACACTATCCAGCCTATGATTTTGTAATCTTTTAATCGTTTTGGAATCAATTATGTGGCATGTATATAGGCTGGTTATGTATATATGTTTACCTTGAAAATTGGTGATTTTAAACCTTAAATGATGCTTGAGTTTGAATGGTTATTTGTTGTGTCTATAAGTGAATATGTTGGAAATATGTTAAGCTATAGTTGAAGTATATGAATAACAATGTTGGTAGTAAAATTTCGTTATGTTTGAATGACATTCATAAGGTTATTGAGCATGGAATGGTATGAATGAATGATGACGACTTGAAATGGATATATGAGATGGTTAAGAAGGTTGAATTGGTACAAGTTGTATTGATATGTTTTGATGTCTATTAGCGAAAAGGTTGGATTGGTTAAATTGGAAAGGGTTATATGAATGATCGGTATGATGTTAATGTTGAATGGTTCAAAAGCATATTAGTATAGATTATGTATGAATAGCTGAAATGGTAAAGTTTGGTGTCAAATGTGGCCATTTGGTTTAGTTAATATTAGGGATGGTTAATTGGATGCCTCGGTATATGTTTTGGATTGGTTTTGTACAAGTTTAAGGTATATCTATGCACCAAATGAGTTTTGTAATGGTTGGCTTGAAATAGATACCGAAAAGGTCCATTTTGTACCAAAAACGGGTTCCTCTTCCTGACGTCGATCTTTCCTTATGTTGTCTAAAATTTTGTGATGTCTTGACACTGTGACATACTATTTGGCAACATCATGATATGGAGAGAGCCTTGTCACGATGTAGGCCCTTTACTTTCCAAACTTTGCAATTTGGTCATAATTTGAGCCTGTGTTACCAAAAGAGATTTTGTAAGGTCAATTAAGACTCGAATTTAATTGCATATCATAATATCTAAGTTTTTTTGACATGATTGAATATTTAAAGGATTTATTTATGATATGCTTGATCTAAAAGGTTTTAAATGTTGGAAATTAGTCCTTGTTCAATTATGGGTTAATTCTAGAGCATACATAAGCTCGTATAAGACTCAAGAAAAGTCGTATTTGGTTATTATGAACTGAATTGACTGTGATTGTATAATTTATGTTTAATTTGAATGTAAATTGTTCGTATTTTCTCCAACAACTGTAGCAATCTGTAACTCGAACCCAACAATTCGATCGGGTAAGGGGTGTTACATCAATAAATGAATTAATGCAGAATTTAAAGATACCTCTAATTCAAGATACTTGACGCAAAATGGTTGTTGATTTATATTCAACACAACTAACTCTCTTATAGTTGGTTCTTAATGGGACATAGTTTCTTTACTTTCTAATTCGTTAGATGAAGTGACCAAAGTTTTCACTTTTCTACATCGGTAGACAATTTTAACGATTTGTTTCCCAAATCATGATCGATGGATGAAAATAAGTGGTTATTTTGAATTTTACCTTCTTTCCTCAATCTTTGGAACATACTGGAGTTCACCTATACGAGAAGATCGATGCATAAAATAAACAAAAAAATTAAAATTAAAATTAAAACAAGAAGAAATAAAATTATTTAAGTTAGATTGCATGCCCACACATTGTAGAATGCATGTCTCTATCATATTCTATTATGATATTCGTCACAATTATTACAACAAATTAAACAATTACGAATTTAACAATTATAAAATATTATAAGCAATTGAATATGGACCTTATATTCAACAGACACGAATATTTTAATTAAATCGGAAGACATGCAAATACCAAAGAAAAAGAAAAGATAAAGAACAATTAGATCTCACAAACTACTTAATCAAACTTCAAAGTTCCTTTGTCTAGAAAAGAAGAGATTAACAACCCATAAAATAAATAAAACACAAAAGTGAAATACTAAGAGCGACTATGTCTAGGTATTAAACTAATAATAACTATTTATAGGACAAAAATCACATGCTGGAGAAAATAAAAAAGTGTCCTTAATTAAAATAAAGCAAAATTTTGGTATATTATTGTGTCAAACTTCTAGACTATTTTTGGACACATTCCTAAAATTTTTTGGGCTTGATTTATGAAATAAATTTGGTTAGATCTTTCAGTTCCCTTCGAATGAATATATTATGGGCCCAAAATGAAGTTCTATAACTCAAGTTATTGCCAAAATGTTGAAGCAACGTTGTGTTGAAAGTCCAATTCACACAAACTTGCCAAAAAATGAATTTTAAATTTGTTTTCTCTAATTACTCATCCAAATCAATAATAAATAAAATATAGTCTAAATAATAGAATTAAAAATTTAAATAGCAAAATTCAAGAGAAGAATTATAACAAATAAATTGGAAATTGTACACTTACCACTTGTGTTAAAATTTTAATGGTTTAATTAGCTTTTCATTCTCAAACAAACAATTTTACGAAATTTTAAAGGTTGAAAACTAAAATTATAAAAAGTAAAACCAAAGTAGAAAAAAACTAAACCTAAATTTATCATTATTCCCAAGACTTATTAGGCATCTAAAGATTAGTTTTTTTAATGATAAATATAAATCAAATATTAAATTGAATAATGATAAAAAAAAGGTAATACATAAAAATAAATTTAGCCTAACAGCATGTTTGTTTGGGTGTATTGGCATAGCCAATACACCCCTAATCGGTGGGCCCCACTTAAGCCCCATTTATTCCGTTGTTTGGTTCATGGTAATGCTATTACGGGTGTAATACGTTACTTACCTAATCGGTGAAATCCACCGATTTGTAGTACATCCCTTTTGCTCAGTTTAGGTCCTGATTCAATTTTCTTCCCTATTTTAGCCTCCCGATTGACGCTTGTCTTACCCAAAGTCTTCATTTCTTCCTTCTACCTTTCTTCTCCACTCTCCTCATTGTTTCTCCTTCTCTTTTTACCTCTCTTTGGCGTCACAACTAGACTTGAACACCGATCGAAGCGCCTCCATCTCACGGTTTCGTTCCTCTCCATCGGTGAAAGCGTGTTTCATCCATTGGAATCGGTAAGGAAGATCTTGGAACAATTCCTTATCTTTTTTTGTGCTTTGCATCGACAATCTGGGTTCCAGCACCCATGAGTGCGCCTTTGCACTTTTGACAATCTTTGGAACAATTACGTTTTACGCTTATGTATTCTATGAATAATTTATGGTCTAGATTTACGCCTTATTAATTACTATTTCCATGAGTAGGGCAAAGAAAGGGGGAATGATGGGGTGTAGGGTTCTATGTTACTTGGATGGACATAAGTGTTGGATACAAGAATGTGTGCAGCACAACAATCTTTTAAGCTTTCCTTGTATTTGAAGGATCATACCTCTATACCGATGTCGATATGGATGTCGACATAGGTACTTTGAAAAAATGAAGAGCGAGCAACACAATTGGAGTTTGGACAATATGCTCTGTTGATTACTCGTTCGGGCTTTGACATCTAGTGGATTAGTTGTATAGCATCTTAGATTTGAATGTAATTTCCTTATGCCAAGGAGCTGTTGAAATTTGTGAAGGAGCGATTTGTCTCTTACAATTGTTTTGATTATTAAATATCGGTTCAATTTCTCTGTTTTGGTTGATCTAATTGAATTGAAATTTATCGCATATGACTTGCTTGCAATTTTCCTGCTACAACTACTTGCCATGTCATTAGTAGACATTGACATTTTGTTATCTGAAATCTTTACCAATTTGGAAGATAAGCGAGTTATTGAATAAAGCGATGAGGATGTCTATTAAGGTCTTGTTGATTGTGATAAATGCTATCGTGTTACTTTTATATACAAAGCGAGTCTTTTAGTTTCATCTAAAAATATGGCTCATAGTATTGTCAATTATAAACCAATTTTTTCGGTCCGTAAAGTCTACACACAACAACATTTGCCATCATGTGTTAGAGATAGAGAGAAAGAAAAAAGGGAGGCGAGCTTCATTAATTTATGAATCAAAAGGTATGTATGAGTTGGTCTATTCCTATATCTTTGTCAACATATCGCACCTCCTTAATCTTGGTTCTCGCATCTTCTTAGGCTCATTATGGCCACCATAGGAATAGCCTACTACCACGAACTTTTGCCATTTGGTAGGTTTTGGTGGATATGATGGTTGAGTTGGTTATATTCTTCACCCGGTTGGGATAGGTTTCCTCGATTACAAGCTTATCAATGGTTCTTGTGTTATCTGGAACTTGACTTGGTTATTGCCAATATGTTTCTAGAATCTTGAAATCGACTTCCTTTTCCGTGTTTGAATTAAGAGTGTATTCTTTGCATCCTAAATTGTTTTGCGGTTTGCATGCTATCACGGCATATTAGCATCATCTTCTGAGGATACATGATAGATTGAACATTTTATTATAGTTTGTATATAAGTAGAATGCCAGTTGGTTCTTCTAAATCATAATCGATTACTTTTCTTATTTTTGTATGTTCTCCTATAGTTCGGTGGGTCGTGCTCATCATTGCTAAAAACAAGGGTTAGTGCAAGCGGAAGGGTTTGAACAATAGGCTGCTGTATACAGTTGCAATTCTCGAATACTTGATTGCTGAAGTGCTAGAGGCGGCATGTAACAGAGCAAGGATTTAAATTATAAAGATGGATTCAAACAATCGATATTTTGAATTACAAAGCGCTCCCGATAGAAAAAGAGCATATTTATATATATTCGAGTATTGATTTGAGTTAAATGTTTTGATAAGTTGTATTCATCTTCTTCAATTTCTTAAAAATTATCTGAGTTTCCATTTCTTTAAAATTCCTTCTAAATAACCATGAGGTGATGAAAAGGTGCTTGAGATAGTAGCAAAGGATTAGGCCAATAGCGAGATAAAATAAGGGTCATTTTCAAGACATTTTTGAGCTAATGGCGTTGGCAAATCCATGAAGTGGGTCAAATGAAGAAATTGGAACGCGGTTTTACCACGACTCTTTGACAAAGACCTAATCTTCATAGATTGTTTGTTGCTTTAGAACTTCTATTTTGTCATCTTTTATTTGAGATTTCATTGTATGGTCTATATTACATTTTGACCATCGAATTGTAAATAATTACTATATAATTATTAATATCATTAATTTATGACATTTTAATTATTAAATTGTTAACGGCATATCTTCATTTTAGAAATAAATTTCAAATCAATATACTCAACCTAATTTTCTTTTTCTTGTTTCAAGTGAAATAAATTTTAATTAAAATATATTTAATAATAATTATGTTAAAATATGATTAAATTATTTATTCCTGATATTAATAATCTTATTAAAATTTAATAACAATAACAATAATCATTTATCTAAACAAATTTCTACTAAGGGTATTCTAGTCATTTTAGTTTTTTCCTTTATGCTATTACACCTCTATTCCATTCAACCAAACACAAGATTACTATTACGCCTCTATTCCATTACATTCAACCAAACAGTTGATTTGCTATTACACGTCTATTCCATTACACCTCTATTCCATTACAGCGAACCAAACGTGCCCTTAAGGTATGTTTGGTTGGGTGGAAAAGTGAGGATGGAATGAGGGAGTGAAAAAGTGAAAAGAATATAAATTTTGAGTGTGTTTGGTTGGTAAGAAAAATGAGAGGAAACAAAATAGAAGAGATGATCAATTCTTGTCCTAATACATAAAAACTAATCATTCCAAATTTGAATGACAAGAGGAGAGAAAATAAGAGAGATGTGTATGTTAATTCAAATTTATGTATTTTTTAAATGTTTTATTTTATCTCCTTTCAATTTTCAACTTACAATTTTCAACTCTATTAAAAATGAGGAAAGAAAATTATTTTTCTTTTCATTTTTCATCTTTATTACTAAACACATCTATGGAAAGAAAATTTATATTTTCCATCCTTTTAGTTGTTTACTGGTTCAATTTTTATCCTTCCAATTCTTTTTCACTCTACTAAGCAAAGCCTTAATGTTTACAGTTTTTTTTTTCAATTTGGCCTTTATTCTATTTTTAACTAAATTTGGTCTTTAACTTTAAAAAAAAGTCAAATTTGATATACCTTTGAAAAAGAGTTGGATTATTTCTTTAACAAAAATATTGACTAAATGATAATTTTTAAACATGACAACTTACATAATAATGCACATGTACTTTTTGCTAGTTTTTTTTGAATTTTTATGTTTATTTAATTTTAATTTTATTTAATTTTTTCAATTTTTTAAAAATTTTAAATTATTTATTAATGTGACATATAAGATAAATAATGTCATGTCGAATGAAGTATACATATATTTTTAGGTTGCTATGCCAACATCATTAAAAAACTTAACTTTTAGTTAGTATTTCTATTAAAAATTAATATTATTTGAAATGTTAAGGATTAAATTTAACTAAAAAATCAATTTAATAGATGTAAAATTAAGAGTTAAGTTTATTATTTTACCAAATCATAAAAAAAAACATAAGTCCTTCCCCTTGACTTAGCTCTTGTCTTTGTTTTATCTAATCATTTGATTAAATACTAAATCTTAATTAATCAAGTCTCCCCTACTCTTAATTAATTTTCTACTCAATAAGTCATAACCCAACAAATCATCAACTAAACAGGGCCCACCCAGTTTACTTTTTTTATTTTTTTTCTTTTTCAATTTTTTTCATCAGTTTTCTGCAGCACTCTCCTTTTTCTTATGCAGCCTTGTTATGAGGAAAAAATTCAGAGCTTGAATGTTAAAGATTTAAATTTTGATCATTTCCATTGAAGGGATTTTCTTTTTCATTTTTCATTTTTTTTTCCTTTTTCATTACTCAAATGTACATCAGGATCTGTGCTTTCTTTGTTTTACAAGCGTAAACCAACTTCAAGAAAGAGGTATGCTTTCAATGTTAAAAAGATGCTTGCTCTGTGTGTTTAAATGTGGATTTCTCAATACATTTTATATATTTTTAAAAAGTACTTTGCTGGGTGTTTTCTTTATATAAACTGGTTTTGTTGTTTTGAATTGGATTTAAGCATTGGGAAATGGTCCTGCTTTCAGGTGAATTTTGTTCTTTTGTTTTGTTAGTTCATAAGTATGGACTTGGGTAGTATTTGAATCATGTTTCTAATTGAAGTTAAGAACAAAAAATTCTTTATTTTTTACCTTGATTCAGTGAGCTTACATAACACCCTTTTCTTGATCTCATAGTAGCTCTTTTATACTCAGCTTTTGATATTGTTGGGCTTAAACTCTTATCAAGCTTTCTTCAGCTACTAAATGAATAATTTGAGGTTTTAAGATTTCTTTTTTTTTTTTTTTTGTTTCTTTCCCTCTCTTAAGAAACAATGGAGCTGTGTATTATACTTTATACTTTTATCAAGCTTTTTTTTTATTCATAACCGTTTTCGTATAAAACTTTAGTAGCTTTATTATTTTGTCATTCAAGATCACAGTGGTTATACGTGTGTCGTTTTTCATTGAGGCCAGTAGACAAAATCCTTTTTTCAGTCCCCAAGCTATTATATTTTCTGATGAAGGGAAGATCTGATCTGATCTTTTATTTTATTTATATTATTTTATCTTTTGTTGGAAAGTCAGTCTAACGTTTCCTCAGACTCTATGAGAAAAAAGTCATCATGGAAAATGCAATGAATGATATTTTTTCTAGAATAATTGATGTGTGTTCTTCCCATTGGCAATAGTCAGAAGCCTTTTGTTTTATACTTAAAATTTGAAAATATTATATATATTTAAATTGGAAATTTAGTCAAAGTGGATTTCCTTACATTGTAGGGAAAAAAGGCCAAGTTCCATGGTGGTGGCAAACTAATAATTTTCACAGCAGTGAATGTTTTTGTCTGTGTACGATCTTTCTGCTCGAGTAGAGAGTATGGGAAAAAGACAACACAATCAAATATGCAAACTTGTGTTTTTTAAAGGGCACTCTTGTACTAAATTTTAAAATTTTCTGATATGCTCCATGAAAAGCAGGTCAGATGGACACAACCTCAGTGAGATGTCTTGTAAACAGTATATCTCGATTCATTCATCTGGTATCATGTCAGACAATAAAAGTTGCTCCTGTCGAAAAAGATTATAGGAACATGGTTATTGTGTTAAAACTTTTGAAACCACTGCTTGATGATGTTATTGAGTGCGAGATACCTTCAGATGATATCCTATACAAAGAGTGCGAAGAGCTAGATATGCTTGTTAATGAGGCTCGAGAATTCACGGAGAACTGGTGTCCTAAGATGAGCAAAATTCACAGGGTAAGTTTCATTTTAGTCTTTACTGAATACATTTTTGATATGCTTGATGATCTAAGGATTGATGCTCAGTCACTTTAATGAAGATCATAATCAGTATTAAGTATCTAAATGTTCTCCTTCAGACTGAGATTCTCTGAAGATTCAGTTTGTAGAATATTATAGTTCATAGAAGAGAATTTGAATGACATGATTGCAACTATGACCCGGTTTCTTGTAGAATGCAAGAAAATCTATATCATGCAAATGCAACACAGTCTAATTTAGAAGTAATAAAGATGGTGTGAACTTGTTATTAAAATGAAATAATTTTGAAGAAAACTAAAAGAGTCGTAAAATGGCCAAGCTAATCCAGTTTATCACATTTCTAGAAAGTGTATTTCTTTTCTTCATGTTTTTCGTGCAATCACATGTAGCATTTTAGTAAAACAAATGGGATGGGGAGAGGGAAAAGGACTTCTCCCCTTTCTGTGGTGCAGTCACCCAAAAGGAAAAACAAGCTTAATTATTGGATGTTGAAATATGTTATGAATACCTTGTGTACAAGAAATAGGATTTTGAGGCTCCTTGTACTATCATATTTCTTACACTTAAACCATGCAGGTTCTCCAGAGTGAACCTTTTCTGACAAAAATGCAAAGCTCTTCACTTCAGATATGTCACATATTATATAGATTATTGCAGTCAACTCCATCATCATCAAGTATAACCAGTGTACAGGTATGAAAAAAATCAGTGTCTTTTTCTTCATTCTACATGTGGATGACAAAAATGCTGTTCTTTTCTTTTTCCCTAAAATTTGTTCTCTGTTCTCTAAGAAATTACTAAAGGTATCTGGATGACAACAACTATCACTTTCTCAGTGCTGAGTTAGCTTTTTAGTAGTGAGACTAATTGATTTTCAACTGTTTCAGCACTGTATGCGGGAAATTAAAAGTATGGAGCAGGAGAGACCATCAGAAAATATAGGACAGACTTTGAGAAGTAAAAAAGATGATGCTATTCCCTGCACAGAGCATCTGATAAATGTTATGAAATCACTAAACCTGATGTCAAACCAGGAATTGCTGAAAGAAACTTTGGCTTTGGAAAGGGAAAGAACTGATGCGCAAGTCAACAATGCAAAAGGGAAAATAGATCAAATCAATCAGATTATGGATCTCATCTCCCATATACGAGATTATATGCTTAAGATTGAGCACTTTGAACCCACAAGTGGCATTTTGATACCTCCAGACTTCCTTTGCCCCCTGTCATTGGAGCTCATGCTGGATCCTGTATTTGTTGCTTCTGGGCAAACTTATGACAGGGCTTCCATCCAAAAGTGGCTTGATAGTGGCCTGACCATTTGCCCAAAGACCCGTCAAACGCTCGCACATAAAAATCTCATTCCAAATTACACGGTCAAAGCAATGGTAACAAGTTGGTGTGAGGAAAATAACTTGCAACTTTCCAATGCTAAACTTGTTTCAATCTCTTCTCCTTCAAACCATATATCTTCTCAAGATTTAACCTATTCTTATAGTAGCAGTTCCGCATCGAGGTCATCTCTTGAAGTTGGAAATGGTTTAGAGAAGCAGATGATTGACAGCTCTTCCAGATTTAGTGGAGAATGCAACAGATGCCAAAGCAGGGAGACTGGCAAGTATGACCACCAATCTCCTGATCAATCATATGTTCACAACAGGACTGAGTCAGCCTCAAGTGCAATCTACAGTGTTGATTATGCACCTACTCCTGCTTCAAATGACTTGTCAATGAGGTCAAAGAAGAATGAAATCAATGAGCTAGCTGAAATTTCATCTAAGAGCCTTGGCAATTTTCCTTCAACAAAAGAATATGGACTTTCTCACTCGATAATGGGAAAGCAGTTGCAGGTTTCTGGAACAAAAATAGAAGATGCGGTCAATGGAAACCATAATTATAACAGAGCATACTCCAGTGCATTTTCTAGGCCAGGGTGTGATGACTTGATCACTAGTTCCCTTGTGAAGAAACTAGTTGACAACCTTCAAAGCTTATCAAATGAAGTCCAAACTACAGCTGCTGCAGAATTACGTCTCCTTGCAAAGCACAACATGGACAATCGTATAATTATAGGACGCTGTGGTGCTATTGCACCATTACTTTCTCTATTTTACTCGGAGGTAAAGATAACACAAGAGCATGCTGTTACAGCCCTTTTGAATCTTTCGATTAATGAAGATAATAAGGCTGTGATTGCAAAATCTGGAGCAATAGAGCCACTAATTCATGTTCTAAAGTCTGGAAATGATGGAGCAAAAGAAAATGCTGCAGCAGCATTGTTCAGTCTTTCTGTGTTGGAAGAGTGCAAGGCAAGGATCGGACGTTCAGGTGCTGTCAAAGCCTTGGTGAATCTTTTGTCCTCAGGAACATTGAGAGGAAAAAAAGATGCTGTTACTGCTTTGTTTAACTTATCAATCTTTCATGAAAATAAAGCTCGTATAGTTCAAGCAGGTGCAGTAAAATACCTTGTTGAGTTAATGGATCCTGATAGTGGGATGGTTGACAAGGCAGTCGCTCTTCTCTCGAACCTGTCAACAATTGGTGAAGGGCGTCTGGCAATTGTACGAGAAAGTGGCATTCCCATACTAGTTGAAGTTATTGAATCAGGATCACGTAGGGGTAAGGAAAATGCTGCCTCTGTATTACTGCAACTATGCCTTAATAGTCCCAAGTTTTGTACCCTGGTTTTGCAAGAAGGTGCTGTGCCACCCCTTGTTGCATTGTCCCAGTCTGGCACACCAAGAGCTAAGGAAAAGGTAAGCAGCTTAGTTTTTCCTCTTTTTCTGTTATGGTGCTATGGTCCCTGCATTGTCTGCTTCTGATCTGAATGTAATAAGCCAAATTGTTCTTATAGTCCTTAATTTTGGTGTCATTTCACGATACATTGAATTTGGATTATATTGCTTATATGTTGTGTGATGAACTGTATTGAGGAGCCGTTCTACCATGTGTCTAATTATTTATAATAAATTGGACCTAGCATTATTTTATTCATATTATAACATGTTAGAAGGGTTGAAAGACTGGTGTTTCCAAAACCTATTGTGGAAAGTAGTTTTCTTGTAAACCTCAATAAATCTCAAAGTTGACGATTGCTTATGGATTACTTCTTTGATAACTGTTTAATCTAAAGGAAATTTTCTGGATGCACATGATATGTTTTTTTTTTTTTTTTTTTACTTTTGCAGGCACAACAACTTCTTGGTCACTTCCGAAATCAAAGAGAAGGTTCCATGGGAAAGGCAAGACATGAAAACTGACAAATATTGTTATATTTTTCTTTTTTACTATTATTATTTTTCGTCCCTCTATTGGTCCTTTTGGAGCTCTCTTTTCATACATTCTTTAGCTCTCCAATTATATGCATTAACATTATGAACTCTATTCTTTGTTTCTTTTTAACCCTTTTCTTAAAAGGGGGTTTGAGGGTTGGGAAATAGGGCAAGCTTTCCCCGGAGGTGTTGGTTTTGTCTATAAATTGCTGCATGATTTTCCTTTGAACATAGCTTCCTATAGTATCGGGTGTAGGTTTCCCTTCTGTTTTCTTAGATTAGTTTTAGTTTATGTAGTAACTAATTTGTTCCTTAGTTTTGTAGATATGTTGTACATATGCTATAAACTCCTGTAATTTGCTATATAGGATCTTGTTTTTGTTTTTTTTTTTTTTTGATGTCTAATGGCCTATTTTCCATGCTTTTTCTCTTAACAAACACTAGATTTTTAAGTTTTATTAAAGTTAACTGCCATCGAATCTCGAAGAATTTGATGCCCTTATGACTCTAAGGGCATTTGGTTCAAGTAATATGAATACTCACATTTGAATTCCAAATATTACTTTGAGCCATTAATTTTACATTCTCAATTGTGTTTAGATTATGAAATATAGAGGTAATCTCAATGCCATCTATTAGACAATCTTAGATTTCGAATGTAATCTTCATTTTATAACAATTTTATCTTCTTTTTTTTTTATAATTTTGGTCAACTATACACTTTAAACTAAAGAAAATATATTAAAAAGGAAAAAGAAACTGTATGCCTCTCATCTTTCAATGGATGTCCCCCATGTAACTTCAGTGTTTCGTTGCATTTGATTTCTTTAGGTTACCTCGTTTTATTTTTATACAATGTGCTTGGGCTACTTTTTAATTAAAATGTTTTATTTTTCTAAGGCCTAAATAGTTTTTGGAGTTTAGATTTTCTCAAATTATTCTTATTTATGATAATCTCAAAATAACCTATCATATATATGATTTTTATATTTTGAGTTCATATTATTCATAAGAAGTTTCTTTGACCTCTTTAACTTTTATAAAATCTAAATTTGTTTAATTTATATGTAATTCATTTTCAATAATATAACATGCTACCACGTTAATTTGTATGCTAATGATTTTTAAAATTGTTTGGTTGTACATACCCAAAAACAATAAGCAAATTTTATGATAATAATTATTTAGTAAATTGTGTATTTAGATAATTTTGTAATACCTTATACTTGATTCATTCAACGGATTTGAATGGAAAATGCTACATTCGTTATCAGAGCAACTCAGTTAAGATATAAGCAACAATTATGTAGTTGAATTTCAGAGAAAGTTGAGTAATCTTATGCAATTAGATGGAAATGTGATTAAT
Organism: Gossypium raimondii; assembly: GCF_025698545.1. Lineage (NCBI taxonomy): Eukaryota > Viridiplantae > Streptophyta > Magnoliopsida > Malvales > Malvaceae > Gossypium > Gossypium raimondii. The sequence goes on along the minus strand of NC_068571.1, from coordinate 27,265,749 downwards.
GGGGCCCACTTATGAACGTTCAGAGTTAAAAGCACTCGAAAACAGGGTTAAGATATGAACTTTGTGTCAAGCTATTAAGCGTGGCAGTCATGTCTTGAGACCATGAGTGTAACACCCTATACTCGGCCTGGTTGCCAAGCCGGATATCAGAATGCCACATCACCATCTCATGTCATACAAAACATTTTAAAATCTCGTTCTAAAAGAAATGTCTTCTATTTTAGTATTCATATAGGTGTTAAAGTTAATCTTACTTTTTAGTTATTATTGTTACATACTAAACATACATCACATAGTCTTATACCAATAATTCTACATGCATTTAGACCAATCGACAAATTTTCCAAACTGTTACGTAAGTATCGATACTAAAAGAGTGGTATTGATATTTCTCTCAAGTGGTATCAATACCACTTGGAAAAATTGATACCAAATTAGCTTATTGTTTCTTGTTTCAAAAATCCAACTTTCAGAAAGTATCGGTACCACTGACGAAGAATCGATAATTTCACCTCGAGTATCGATACTCGAGATAAAAATATCGATGCCTACAAGCAAAATAAACTTCCTAAAATTCGAAAATAGCAGAGGTATTGTTTTTTAAAACCCGAATATCGATACCTCTGTCCTAGACCTTAAAAATATAACATATATCAGCACATTGATCATTCTCGATTAATCCTAAATGTCATGCATCAAATACCTTATAAAATGCACACCAAAATACCTCAAATGGCAGTCTCAAACATCATATTTTCAAGTCTACAAAATATCAATCATAATAGGCATGCAATCAACTAAAAATTCATAGTAAAATCACATAACATCTACTATATTGCCTTTTATTCCCAAAACTCAATTAAACAAATAACACCTACTAATAGCAACTAAGTTCTTAGCTTGGATCACTTCTCGAGACCACACCGCTCACACTGACACTACTTATCTGCAATGATTTAAAAGGTGTGGGTGAGCTTAACAAGCTCAGTGAATGCTCAGAATAACCATTACGCAAACAAGTCGTCATGCATCAACCAAACAACTTTTAGCATTTTCCCAAAAAGTCTTTAACTTAGTGCCATAATTTACATATTTAATCATTTTTCATGTATCCCTTTTACACATTTGTATATGAATATTTAGGCATATATTCATATATATATTAATCACATATAGTCACATATAATCCCATTTAAACGTAATTTATAATAATTTACATAGCATCCACATACTCGTTTAGGCATACATCATATTACACATATATACACTTTTTAAGATAATTTGGCACTTGAGCTATGAAACATAAAAGTGAGCTCCATCATCACTAATCGGATACACTGGTCTCTAACACACCACACATAGACTCGTAGAGTCGAACATATCCCATAAGTGTAGCTTATAGCTAACACTCTTCAACATACCAAACACACATATCCCAGTGAATGAAATTTAGCTCGCATTCCCTTATCTCTCCAAAAACTGTCATTGGGCCTCAACGCCCCAAATATCACGACACATATAAGTGAGTACTCACAATCCTATGGTATGCCAACTATATCCAACGGTTTCATTAAGTCACAAGGCCAAAATACCCATACTGTCATCAAATATTACTTTACCAATTATTCATACATATACACATCATAACTCTCTTTACCATATCATTAGCACATTATACACACTATCACATGGCATGAATAACATACCATCATATTTACCGTCACAACAGTCATAAAAACATGTTCATATTTTGTCACATCATAACTCTCTTTATCACAATTCCCAAATATATTTATCACATATTTAGCATAGGTAAAAGAACACTTACACTCGAAATTTAGAGAAGGTGATACGGGGTGGGTGACTCGTATCAGAAGGGGTTTAGGCTACTTCTAAATTCCCAAATAACACAATGAATCACTTACGAGCAGCTAATCTAAACACTCACCAAAATATATGCTTTTGTCAAAAACTGAAAACTTAGACAAGCTTTTCTTTGCCTTTATCTCTACTCGTTGAAGGTTCTATTGACTCCGACGCTTCAACAAGACAAACCACACAAACACACATTCAATAATCAATCATCAACTTCATTAAAACAGTCACAAACATAAGCCTAAACTACCTTATCTTTTAACCAAAACTTTCAGCATAGAAAACTTTAGATTCAAATATCTCGGTCTACACTTAATCTTTTTGCACGAAACGAATTCTGTTCATCTACAGTTAATTATCAACTTTTAAACTACACAAAACTACACTTTTTAAGGTATCGAAATATTTTGACAAGTTTTGACCTTTGTGAGAAAAATTCATTAAAACTTAAGAATTTCTTAACGAAACTTCAAAGTAACTTTAGAAAGCTTCTAATCATGTTAAAACAAGTTGAAAAACACTTTAAAATCAAGTTTTTTTCCACAAACCCAAAGTTAACCATTAATGACCCAATTTTCAACTTTTATCAAGAACATGCATTTCAACAACTAAAACCTTAGTTTTAAAGACCAGATAACATTAAAAACTCAAAAGGAATTCAGTCGTTACCTTAGATGAAGAAAACATATGCGTTTGATCGAATACCTGAAAAACTCGAAAGCTTGACAATGGAGAAACTATGGTATTTTTAGGTGTTTTTCTTGGTCTTTTATAGAGGTTTAAGGTTCAAAAGTGATAGAAATCAAAGAGGATTAGGAATTGGAGTTCAAAATTGATTGAAATAGCAAGAGAGAATCAGGGGACGACAACACTAGTTTTTGGGAAGAGTTAACGTGAAAAACTATAAGTGGTAAGAAGAAATAGGTTGGTTTTTAAATTTTGGTCTCATTGTTTCTTAAAAACTCACAATTTTGACTCTTCTACAAATTTGTCTTTTTTTCCTAAAATTAAATGTATTTAAACCTCATTTTCAAAAATTGATTTAACTTTCTAAAAAACATAATTAAAAGCATTATCAATATGCCATGTCAAAGAATTCCGAACACTCGAAGGCTAAAATTCCTAAAATATCCCTAAAACTCTTAGGCCCTATTTTGGGGTTTGATAATGAGGCTATGTCTCAGGACATGCCTCTTTTAAAAAAACTATTTTAGTTTCGATATTTGGATGTCTCGAGACAATGATCCCTATGTCTCGAGATCCTGGACCTATTTCTCCTAATTTAGGTTTGATGTTTTTTATCTTGAGACCTTTACCCATAAGTGTGTCAAATGATCAAATATATTCTTGATGTCTTAAGACATGTTTGTAGTGTCTCAAGATATTAGTTCATATATGGAGATTTTGATAGTTTAAAGCATGCATTTAAGCCTCCAATGTGCACCTAGGAAGTCTAACATACAACAAAAACAACTCGAAAGAAGGACTTTTCTATCCAATAACTTCGTGCATCAAAATTTCACATGACAAGTAAATTATTAGCCAATAACCATGCATGTTGCAAGTTGTAAATCAAAATCCATCAAAGTATACTCAAATATCCAAATAAGTGTCAAGTAATACCAAATCCCTTGACTACCTCATAATAACCAAAGTAAGTAGACACTAGATTGGAAAGCACTTTAGACCTCTAGGTACATGTCGTTTATTATTCTAACATAAATAATCATTACAAATCAATGAATCTGAGTTTTGAGATCTTCTCAGATGTTATGAACAATCGACTAAACTTTAAATCTATTATAAGCCTAATCACGGTAACACACAAACCGCACATTGAGTAATAAAACTCGCGGTGCTATTAAATCACATAATTCACATTATAAGATTAATAGGTAAATAAGCTTAGAAGTAAAACAAATTAAAAATCAGATTCATTAACCATTGAAATCTCATTATTTCACATTCTTATACAATTAAAGACTCAACACATATTAACCAAGAACGAATACGAGAAGGGATACACGGACAAAACCCTTACACTCAATAGTTATTCGCTCAACTGTCGAAGAGCATAAAAGTTTGATGCGTAAGAACATGCAATTCCCCTAACATATAGTGTAACGCACACAAGTTCCATGATTATGTATATACACATGTGCCTGATAACTTGTACACAAGTGCCAAGCTTCCACCAACACACAACTCATATTATGACATGCCAACTATACCCAAACCTTAATAGGGAACTGTGAGGTTGTACACACAATAGAATTCAACATTAACTATCATTAATTATCAAATACCAATAATCACATCAAATTCTTATTCAGTTAATTCTAATAAAGGAAAATTTAACTCATAACATTACCACGTATGAAACATTCACAAAATTTGTAACATAATGAGTTCAGGACATAATAATAATACATGAAACCAAATCAGAATACTCAATCAACTTATAACATGGAAAGCAAGATTAGTTAGCACAAACTGAAAGTCGCTACTCCATGATGACTTTTGCCTTCGATGATTCAGCAACCTCCTTAGCTACAATCAATATCCGAATAGTAAATTGAATTAGATCACACACCTACACATCGAAATCTTCAAAACTAAACATGTTATGTGCCTAACCTAACCCGACTCCCTAAGGCTTTTCAAACCAATTTCTGCATAACTCAAATTCTACTCGATTGAAGTAAGTTTTCTCAATAGAAACATCGCCTAGGTCCCTAATCTAGCCAAGATTCACTAAAAACTTATAATCAAACACCATTTTCTTCATGGCATTCTCAAACAATCAACAATTGCCAGACATCCAATCGACTCTAAAATTTGTTTTAACTCATTCTCTTTTAAACTCGACCTATATTACACTCAATTTCATCAATACTTTTGTAACACACTATACCTGACCTGATCATCAGGTCTAGGTACCAAGTGTCACAATTAACACGAAACACTTAACAAAATTCTATCTAGTTACTCACTGACTAAATCAATATCAAATTGTACATCCATTACTACCTATCAAACCTAACTCGGTTCCAAAGATAACTACAAATTCAAGATTTAAAATCCAAATATAATTTATCTCATACAAGTATTCAATCCCTACAATCTTCCTACCTTATTAAGCAAGAATAATTATTTACAATAACTTAAAACTTAAGACTTTATTACTCAATTAATCATCGAGGCGTGGCCTCTGAGGGTGCCCTCTATATACATGAAATAGTTATGGCATCACTTACACAATTTTGGCTTTGCTTGGCTTAGCCCTTCAATGATCCTTGAATTATTCATTAGTCCTGCATTCAGAGTGGTACAAAAGTAAGTCCAAATGAACTTAGTGAGATTCTATACAGTAGTACTCATAGAAAACTCTTAAATTGATGAGTAAATAAGAATTAATGCACAGAGACAAAACTCCTAAGTGACTTAGGAGATTCCACAGGTTTGCCATGGCATGGCTGACACCTTTACATGTTCTGAACAAACCATCAGCGGATGTCGTAAAGTGTAGTTGTAACTGTGTCTTCCCAAATACCCCTTTTTCTAAGACTTGAGGAATATAAGTACTACATCCTATTCGTTCCATTGGTAAAGTCTAAAGATATCCCTTCTTATGTGCATGACTTGTTTCTATCAATATTTCCTTGATTCCACATTATTTGGCTTGGTCTCTACTCGAGTTCCTCAGTTCGTGAATCCTACAACCATAAGTCAAAACCTTGTAAGTTCAGATGAACTTAGTGAGTTTCTTTTTCATAAACATACCCTACTTGCTAAGGGTTGAATTAAGTAAATAACATAAATAAATACATCAACTCCCTATTTATTGGGATCATTTCTCTTTAACCATTTAAGTGGGCTTAATCCTATTCTTGGTCCCTTTCATCGGCGTAATAACTGATTAACAGATTCCTTTCATTCACTCTACCAGCTTTTGATCACCCTTGACAATTTCTGAGAATGTTCTGCCACCTTTGCAAACTCTATCATTTCCTTTACTCTATTCTTCCTTCCCTCCATCATGGCTGATTGAGACAACCTTTTAGCTAACCTTATTGGAGGCTATTGTCGAGTGTTATAAATATATGTATTCTATGGCGGACTCTTTCCTTAACTCATTCCAGTATGGCTTGCTCACCTTCCATCCGTTGATGTGAATATCACGGTATCATGCCACTTTGGCGGACTACATCCTACTCTGTTTTAATGGTAAGTGAATTACTTCTTCATAATTTGCCTTACTGCTTTACCTTTAAGTGTAGCACATTTTTTTATTACGGACCACTATGGTATGTAATACTCAGTCATTGTCGCTAAGTGACCATCCGAGTTCACGAGTTCTCTTTCTCACCATTTGGTTCCCACAGAACTAGCCATTTTGCTTATACCATTACACTAGTTCTTCCCTCTTAGAGAGGAATAGTCTTGATAGAAAGGTTTATCACTTGATGTTCCCCCTTAATTTTGGGGAATCACTTTATCGTTTGGGTTCTGGTTAACCCCTCCGTTCCTTAAGGGCTAGTTGGTGTACTCTCGATCAATTACTCGCTTGTTGGGTTCCTTGAACACTTTCCTGAATCCTTAATGGAAAATTTTCATCCGTATCCCTTGGGTTAAACTTTAATTCTCTTGTATGTGTACCAGCCACAGTTGATACGTCATTTCTCATGTTTGATCCTAGTCGGGTTATTACTCTTATGCTCTGTTGTCTTGCATGGCTACTACTCCTGTAATTCTTTCTCATTCATATTACAATTCCCTTTCATTGGCGGACTTCCTAATCAACTGGCTAATTATTACATCTCATACTTTCACTTTATTTTCAACCATTTTTCCTTGTTTGCGGGTTGTTTTATGATTTCTTTTCTGAATTCCCTCTCGTGTTTATTGTCTTGACAAAATTTTTACTCCCTCTCTCTCCATACTGCCATAGCCGAGCTAGGGCCTTTACAAGTACCCCCATGTTTAATGTCCTGGTAGATTTCTTTAGTTTCCATAGTCCTACTATGGTCCTACTCCTCAAGATCTCATGTTTTCCTATCCTGGCAGCTACCCTGTGTTTAACGTCCCGTCGAACTACTTTTTATGTCATAGCATCTTTGAGATATGGTCTTACACATTTTATCGTCAAATCATCTTTTGATGTCATAACATCTTTCAACTATGGTCTTACACATTATAACCTCGTGTTTATTGTCCCAATGAACTACTAGGATGCCATAACGCCTTTAAGCTATGGTCTTAATCTTGTTTACCCTGATGCCATTGCGTCTTTCAGCCATGGTCGTACTCATTTCAGTCATGATGTTATAGCATCTTTCAGCTATGGTCTTACTCATTTTACTCATTTCAGATATGTCCCGGAGCTTCACTCATCACAGTTTGCTCTCAACAATATTGTATGAAGTATCTAATAACATCACTTTCTTTATCATTCCTAACTTTGTGTAACCCACCATTTATCCCATTTCTATATGCAATACACATGTTTTCTAAATAAAGTATCATAGGATATTGTATACTGAACTGAAATGGTGGATACTCATAACTTATACAAACTTCCAATATACTTAACATTTCTGGGTGGGGTGTAAAAATTCACCTGAGGCTTATTCATGTTGTCCGCTTAGCTTTTTCGAACACTAGAGCTTCCATTCTCCTGGCAGTTAAGCATGACAATCAAATTATGAGTTAAACCCAATGTTTTCACTTGAAACCTCAATTTTCCAGAAATATGCATAACCTTTAAAATGGTTCTGAAAACCCTTAACTTTGTTCTTTAAATTTTCACGTACACTAAGAGCATTGAACATTATCAGCTTACTGGATTCTCTATTTTTCCAACTCAAAACTCATGATCACTGATTCATGTAGAGCTTTCTCGTAGCCATCTCCTCTGAGAGCACTAAGGAAGAAGCTAAAGAAGAAAAATAGAATAGACTAGAGAATGAGTCTCATTGGAAGTTATTCCTTGGCTATTTATAGCCATTCTCGCATAGTCTTCAACTGTGCAAAATCCACCCATTCCCAATCATTTTGTCTTCCACTAAGGAACCGAGTAGTTATATCCTAATTGGACCAAGATTAATTTTTAACCATATTCCATTCTATTTCCCACTTTTCTCGTTTTTCCATTAGAGACCGCTAACTTACATCTTTTCAATTTAACCCCTAAAGTTCCTAATTTTTGGGTTTAAAGGATTTCAAGTGTAACAGTGGAACTTTATGGGTGCAATGTTTTTTCTAGCCAAATATGAAATCTTATGTTTTCAAGTTGTCAGTAGTAGATCAATTGTAGTTAAATACGTTGATTTGTTCTCTAGGATGTTCAAGTAAATACGCGATGGTGTCATTGAAGATAATGTGTCAAGCACAAATAAGCCAATTCGTGTGATGTAAATACTACACCAATAAGATTGGTGAACTTTCCTAATACTAACAAGTCAAATATGAATGTTGAGTCATGAAGTACAAGCTTGCTAGTGTTGTGCTAATACAAGATATGAAGACTCACTAAGTTCATTTGAACTTACATATGTGTTATTATGTATTACAGGAAAAAAATGAGAAATTCAAGGTTTCGAGAAGGGATTGGACCAGAATCTGCCGCACTCAGACAGACATACTTCTTAGTCGTAATATGCATATAACGGAGTGACCTAGTGACCAAAATTCAATTCACCATACAATAAATTCGTAAATATTTAAGAAAAATATTTACGGGTTCAGTTTATGGAAACAAGGTTTCAATACCTAATTTTTTGAAATCACTGACTTTAAGGTCACCACACTTGTACCTTAGTTAACTATCCATTTAACAAAATTAAAGGACCAAACTCCAATTAAACTTCATACTAATCTCGTAAATATTAAACAACAATATTTACGGACTCAACCGTCAAAAATGAGATTTCGAAACTACCATTTCGGACGCCGCTGAAAAACGAGTTATTACAAGAACAATTTGACTTTAGCCCCCCTTGTATTGATTAGACTACACGGTTTGTTTGTCTCTAGAAATAGGAGAAACATCTTCCAAGGTGAGGCCAGAAATGACATGATCCAATTTAGCTGAAGGAGCTGATCTAGGAGTTATGCAACGTAATGTGGTTGCAACCGTTTGAGGATCAAAGAGGTTAGGTCTCCTAGAGATGCATTTGGATTGAACGGGCTCTATCTGGCGATGTGAGTTTGTTTTTGAGGTGAGCTTTATACATCGTGAGGAGATCAATTGTGAAGTAGTTATAACATGGACTTTTAAGTAACATGACAAGTGAATCAAAGCCTGCGAGCCTTATCTCTATAGAAAAATGGATTTGAAGAACAGTAAATTGATTCTTACTCTGCTTTTGAAATAGCAAAGATTGTGTTCCTTTTAGGCTGTGTCTATTGATTTACTAGACAACCCTGTATATACTTTCCCAACCAAGATCATCAAATTGTTGACTCTAAATTAGGGGTGAGCATTCGATCGAATCGAATCGAAAATTTTCGAGTTAATCGAGTTTTCGAATCTCATTTTATCATCTTAACTTTATTTGAAGTTTTCTCGAATCGAGTCAAGTGAGATGGAATTCGAATCGAATCGAATCGAGTATATTTGTTCGAGTTAAATTTTAAAAAATAATTTTGGGTCCTTGTAACCATTATCACCCATCGTAATAAAATTTGTCCACCTTAATCAATTTTTTTATTAACTTTCATCACTTCATAATTTATTTATTAATTTTTTATATATTGATTAGCTTCTTTGCTTGCTTAGTTGTTTCAATTATCTTGATTCTTGTCACTATGTATTTTAGAATTAAAAATATATTAAATGTAAAATATGATTTTTAATAAAAGTTATTTTAAAATAAAATGTGAAATTGATACCAATATAAAATTTTAACATGAATATTTTATGGCATAATTAATAATTCAATTTTAATATAAATATTCAATATGACTAAACAATTCAATAATATAAATAATATAAAATGTGAAATTTAATTTAATAATATAAATAGTAGATATAAATAAAATTATTACTATTTATGTTTAGTGATTTTTTTTGGATAATTTTGATTTTTTATTTGAGAGTAAAGGGTGAGAAGTAAAAGTTTAGGGGAAAAATAAAAAAGTTTTGGGAATAAAAGTTTGAGGGAAAGTAAATAGGGGGAGTAAAATTTTGGCGGGAAAATATTAAAAAAAATTGGAGGGGGAGGGTTTGGGATAGATGAGAGGTGAGATGGGAAGGGAATAAAAGTTTTAGGGGAAAAGTGGGAGGGAGTAAAAATTTTGGGGGAAAATAAAAGATTTTGAGGGTTTTGGGGAGTAAAATTTTGAGAAAAAATAAATGGGAGAATAAAATTTTGGTGAGAAATGGATTTTGGGTAGATTGGGGGGTTGGGAGGAGAGGGGAGTAAAAGTTTTGGGGGGAAAGTGGGAAGGAGTAAAAGTTTTGAGAGAAAAGTAAAAAGGTTTAGGAGTTTGGGGTAAACATGTAAAATATTATAGTTTGATATTCGAATTATTCGAATTATTCGAGTTATTCGAATTTGAAAACTCAACTCAATTCGAACTCGAAATTCGAAAAAAATTCGAGTTGATTCGAATAACTCGATTCATTTAACTCGAAATTCGAATTTTTTTTCAATTTTTTCGAGTCGAATCGAGTTTTGTTCACCCCTACTCTAAATACCATCTTCAACGCAGATTGAAATGTCATTCGTTCACTTCAATTGAAAGGGAAAAGAAAGAGACAAAACTAATGTGTGGCTAACGCTATCCCTTAAGATCCCTTGAAACCACAACTTCTATCCTCTTTTTTCTTGTTTTTTTATACAACTGGGTATATTTCATGCAAGGTACAATTTGAGCAAAGCCGACATGTCACAATGGTCCAGAAACATCCAAAAAGCTTCAAGCTATCAAATTGCGCTCAAATATAAGCAATGGGAAACGAAACTAAACAATATGTACAAAGCTTCATGCTTTTGACTGCTGTCCTGATATGAAAATACATTAATTTTTTTCCCCTAGTTTTGTCACCTGGAACTTGTAGCGTGTTCCAACTCCTACTGGTTATGAACTGTTAGAAAAAAAGAAAGTACCCAAGGCAGCCCCTGGTCCACTGATGGTATGCATTGGACTAAATTACACAACAGCTTGCATTTTGGGTACGATAAAACCTCTGACCAGCTGGACTCCTCTAGTTCTTGTTCTTACTGCTCCCTATGTCATTGACCTTCATGTCTGATATCTGGTGTGATCAATATCTTATTCATGAGTCTCTAGTTTGATCCCTAAATGAAGTAGAAAAAATGGGTTTTTCTAGATGACAGAAGATTAGGTTATGTTCCATTGAATCTGTCCAGAAAAATAAAAGAAAATGGAGCATTGACCACCTCAAGTAATGGAAACTGCTTCGTTCACAGTTCACCTGTGAATGAACCAAACTTTAGACTTAAAAATAATTGTTTGGATGGCTGAATATTTCTACATTAGACTTGAAACATGAAGCACTAAAATGTTTGAGAAAATGCTAAAATGTTAACTATTAGGGAATAGATATTAGCGTACGAAAGGATCTGTTTAGGATTGGGGATTTGAGGTGCTCCGTGCGGCCATTTTCCTGCCGGTTCAAGGCATTATCAACATAGGTAGAAATTAACTATTACGGGGCCGAAAATAAAAGGCCAATTTTTAGCAATGCAAGATTTTGGTCCACTCCTCTTATCAATTATATGTAGCAACTATAGTAATATTAAATAACAAAGTCCATGTATTGAAATAATAGAGATTTTGGACCCTCTTAAAAAGGAAAAAATTATTAATCTAAAACATGAGATCATCATGCTTCAATTATTTTGTTAAATGTTCATATGCCTTCCTTCCTTAATGAAATATATTTTTTTAATAGTTGAATTGATAGGATGGAATGAGATGTAGGATCAACAAAATTGATTTGATTTAGAAAATAATTTTTTTTAATTTTGAGATAATCGATTTGAGTCATTAAAGTTATTCAATTTTTTTGAATCAGCTTGAATAAGTAATTTGATTTTTCAAGTATGAGTCAAGTTGAATTTGACATCTCGAATAATTCAGATAACTCAAATAACAAATTGGTCTAAATATCCCTTGGGTCCCTAATAGTTTTGAAAATATGCAATTGATCCTCTAAAAATTCAAAATAATCTTTAAAATTCAAAATATTTATAAAATACTTTTCTCCAAAATTTTATAAAAATATATTTAAAAAATAAAAAATTTAAAAATATATAAAAATTCTAAATTATATTTAAAATTATTAGAATATGATAAATTTGAAGCCTTAAACAATTAAATTATCAAATCAAGTTTATCATACTAATTATATAATTTCTTTAGTTTGTTTTAAAATAGCTTTCTAGTATATATTTGGTATCAATGTTCATTACTTTTAATTCGAATTTAGTCATAACGTCAACAAGATTTCAATATGATTGATTTAGTTTTTCTAATTTAACTCAAACAAATTATTCTACTCAACTTGATTCGATTTTTATTCCATTTGATTCTATTCAAAAAATTCAAATCAAATTAAGAATAATAAGATGAGACTTGTCAAGTCAATTAATTTAAAATTTTCAATCAATTAAATTCGATTGAATGAATTATTTTTTAAATAAAAAAAAGCACCAAGAAAAATATGAGGCTAAAATTTATTGCTAGCCTCAGTCATCAATGAATTCTACGTGTTGCAATTAAGAGTCTTTCGCTTTTATTTATTATCTTTCATAAATTTGGTTGTAACTTGGCGCAACTCACTAGTTATTAACAATAATGGACCTTAGTTTTTTGAGGTGTTCACTTCAAAACTGGTTTTATGAGTTGGAATCATTTTGCGGTGTTCACTTACTAGTTATGAACAGCTCTGCTTATGATGTATAAATTAATAATGATTGGCTCCAATTAGAAGTATACGAGTCAATTGTAAATATAAAAGTAAACAACACACATGATATTGGGATTTCCAAGATAGCGGATTGAAATAATTATCATTTGCACTTTCAAATTCTCATTAATGGAAATGTTACAAAGCCTTTCGTAGCTCAAAACGGACTAAACAAAGAGATCCCTTATCACTCTATCTTTTCATTTTATGCCATAATGAAAATCTCATTCATGGAATCTGTTTTAGCAAGAATGGTACTGCTCTATCTCACTTATTGTTTACAGGTGATAACTACAAATTTTTAAAGCTAACCTTGATGAACGCAACACCGTCAAAAACGTCTTGGAAATAAAAAACAATTGTGGGTTTCCTTTTTTTTTTTTTTACAAACATTTCAACGATCCATTTCTCCTATAATGATATTATAATTTTATTGTAGTTACTCTAATCAAAACATCAATTTTCATAAATTTGAACTAACTGTAGATCCTAATTGTGATCTCCATTTTATGAGGCTCTTCAAAAATCTCTTAGGGGTAAAAGTGAGCAAAGAAGCTGGCAAATATCTTTGTTTCAATCTTCACCTCTAAAACAAAAAGAATCTCTTCCTTCAAAATATCAGCGACAAATTAGGAAAAATTGCAAGGATGGAGATCCATACTACTTTTCCAAGAGACAAGCTAACACTTATCAAATCCACCTTGACAAGCATCCCCATTTACCACTTGTCTTGTTTCAATGCTTTTCAAAAGTTTTGCTCGAATGTTGATAAGGGGATAAGAAAATTACAGTGGAATCAATCTGATTCAAACAAGAGAATGCATTTTATCAACTGAAACCAAATATGCCAACCACTTCTAAAAGGTGGTTTAGGGATCAAAACTTGTAAACATTTCAATCAAGTGTTGCTTGCAAAATAGGCCTAGAGAATCATAAAAGGTGAAAACCCTCTCTTGAAGAGCACAATTGTACCCTTATACTGCAAGAATGAATCCTTCATTAGAACTAAACAAAAACCTTCTGACAATTGGGTATGGAAAAGTATCTTACAAGGAAGAGATCTCTTGTTAAAAGGCTTAGATTAGCAACTTAGTGATGGAAAAAAAAATCTTTTCTTGGTTGATGGCAACATTGTTTATAAATATTTACTACTAACTTTGGCTCCATCTAAGAGGCCCTTTTTCCATCAAATGGACATAGTTGGAATTTTTCCATTTTAAGGGGTACAGTCCCATAAAACTTGATCCCTAAAGTGAATAAAAAGGGATACCACTCATGGACAAATAAGATAATATGTTGTGGAAACATTGCCCTTGTGGTTCTTACACTATCAAGTCAGGTTATCTATTGCTCACTCATGAATCACCATCAAGTTCTAGTTGATTAGCAATGAGATCAACCACCTTTTGGAGAAAACTTTGGAAACTCAAAATTCCTTAAAAAGTTTAACTCTTTTTTTATGGAAGACCACAATCAAGGGTCTACATGTCTAAGAATAAATAAGAAGAAGAATTCATTAGTTGGATCGAACTTGCCTTTTGTGGTGAGGAAAATGAATTTGCAGATAATCTTTTTCTTAAGTTTTCATACTCAATAGCAGTGTGGTTTGGTATTAACCCAGGACTTAGAATTGTTGGTGAGTGAGGATAAAATGAACTTATGAGAAATTACTCGAAGGCTTCGAGGCATGTATCAATACCACTCTCTTTACGGTTCTAGTCACTCCAACCTATATTTTGGTCCTCAAAAGAGTTACTGGAAAAAGAACCTCGAGCATACAACGAATGTAACACCCTTTGCCTGGTCCAATTGCCGGACCCGAACTACGAAATGCTACCACAGTTATCGGATCAAACCACGTACAATTCATAGAAATTAATTCATTCCATCATCAATTCATAAAATAATTCCATGCATAATATGAACTGCAATTCAAACAGGGCCTCAATCAAGCTTACAAAAGCTCTTGAGTTGTTTTGAGCATGAAAAAGGACCAAACTGCAAACTTTTCAGATTATGAATATCGGTATCGATACCTAGGCTAGGTACCAATACCAATTTTATCTTTGATGTTTCAAAAGATTGAGATGAAATCAAAAGGTATCGATACTTGGTTCAATGTACCAATACTTCCTTATAGGTACTGGTACCTTACCTTAGTATCAATATCAAATTGACATTCTGTTTCTTAAAAAAATTCATTTTAAACTGCTAAGTATCGATACTTTTTCTAGGGTATCAATACTTTTCTACCAAAATGTTAAAAAAAATCCATTTTATGCCCATTTCCTGCCCAAACTTAATTTTCATACAATTGGTGCCTTAGACACACCTATAACCTATACAAAAATCACTTCAAAACATCCACAAAACATCCCTTTATACATTTCAGTTATTAACCAAACTAATGTGCCTCAAGTGGGCACCAATTCTCTCCACTATTTAACCATGAGAATAACATTTAAGCTTAACTACTCAAACACAATTACCATATCTTTAAACCACTTAAGATAATTCTTTACCAAGCATTTGCATCAAGCAAGGTTTTAAGCAATACTTATACCATTTCTAAAGATTATCTCCAAATCAACATAGATGGACAATTGCATCACACCATTCCATTCACTTTCCAAAATTTAGACCCATTCAAACATCGAAGTACACAAACACGTTAACATCCTAAATACTTGCCAAATAACCATAACTAAAATGAATAAGAGGCTATCGTGTCAATAATGGGACAGTGTGATCTTCGAGTAGACCCGATTGAAGTGTTCCGCACACCAAAAATCTACAAAGAAAGGAACAACATGGGGTAAGCATTTCAAATTCTTAGTAATTTCAAATGAATTTACTTGACTTACCTTAACATTACACTAATTTAGAATTTGAAATACAATGGTACAAACATAGCAATCCTTTGGCATCTTGCACATTCATTTACTTCCACAAATACATCAAATAGGTTAGTTCGATTATGAGTCACAAGCTTAAAACACATTCGTATAGTGAAATGATAATCCATCATATAAAATATACTAAACAAATCATATTCAACTTGAAATATATATTCATTCATATATATATTCATTTCGAACATATCAATTTCATTTAGTACCATTTCCAATTTTGTTTTCCTAGAAAACTAAAGTAAAATGAAATCGGATACACGAGACTGATTTTCTCACACAAGCTGTAATTTTTGAATTTGCTTACACTAGTTGTGATATTTGAATTTTCTCACATGAGCTGTGATATTTGAACTTTCTCACACAAGTTGTGATATTTGGGCTGCTCACACATGCTGTAGGTCAAGTTTACTTTTGCAAACTTTATTCGAGGTTGCTCACTCAAGCTGTTGGAAATCCGCAACACATGTTGGATCTCAACCATCGGTAAAGAAATCCCTGACAAACTTTCGATTTGTTTTTGAACCTTAATGGCATACCATTTGTATTCTAATTGTTTACTAAGTTCATACAATCACCATTATAGTTTCTGTATCATTTCAACCTTGTAGTCATATACACATTTTTCATATATTGAATAACAATCCATATACATTTTGAACTTTGTAACATCATCACATGCATACTATTAAATTACATAGTTGTTCACATCTATTCAATAGCATATACTTACTCAAATTTATCATTTAAATCGTATTTTATGATTGAGTCCATTTGATGCCAAGAACATTACAATCACGAAAATCCAACTAGAAAATTACACAAGATAATACAAACATATTATGAATTAATAAAGTAGGTACCATATGAACTTACCTAGAAAACAACAAGCAATCAAGGTGTTAGGGACTAATATGCAATTTCTCCTTTTCTTAATTATCTTCCGATTGATTCAAATCGACCTATAATAATTCATTTCAATTTATCAATTCTAAACATCTTTTAACGACCTATTATAAACATATATCAATTCAATTTCATTTTAGAGGTTCCTAAAGTTTTCATTTTATTCAACTTAGTACCTAAAACCAAAGTAGCTATATCTTTCACATTTAAGCTTAGGTTTTCAATCCGGTTTCAATGTCATCATTCTATAAGCCTCTATTATATACATAAATTTTATATCGATTTTGAAATATTTACTCTTTAGTCTCTAAGCTCAAAACTATAAATTTTCACTTTACAAATTAGTCATTTTAATTTTAAACTTACAAACTAACAATTTAACATTACAACTTCAAGTATTCATCAATGAGATCATTTATAAAATTTAACAATTTTAAAAATTGACACACGGTTTAGCTAATTCAAGCTCAGGATATTCCAAAAACATAAAAATTACAAGAAAATAACTAAATTAAGCGTACTTATCAAGGACTTAAAAGCTTAAAGCCCTTGGACCGATTCTCTTCTCTTCAATAATGGTGTTTTCGGGGTTAAAAAAGAAAGTGAGAAAAATGTTTCTCTTTCTTTCCATGTTTTGTTTATATTTTATTTTTATCCATTATACATATTATAATAATTCAATTATAATTTTAACATTATTTATTTAACAAAACACCACCTACCATCCATTATCCTTATAAAATGGTATATTTGTCAATTTAAACCTTGGTTTAACTGCTACATAAGTCCTTTAGCAATTAAAATCTATAAAATTAACTTTTATCTTTTATAGTTTAGTCCTTATAACTTTAATTAGTCACTAATTCAGTGAAATTATCTATCCAAAATTCAATTCACCTATACAATAACTCTATAAATATTTAATTAAATATTTACGATTTCAATTTATGAAAACGAGGTCTCAATACCTTGTGTTCAAACACCACTAACTTTAGGGTTGAAACACTTGTACCTTAACTAACTATCCAATTAACAAATTCGTCAAACCAATATTCAATATAACATTATAATTGATTCATAAATATTAATTAATAATGTTTACAGACTTAATCATCGGAGAACAGGGTTCTAAAACCACCATTTCTGGTAACACTAAAAATTGGGCTTTTACAATGAAACCTAATAATTGTCTACGTTTAGCACTAACGTAAAAAATTCCATTAAGTATTGAGCGAAACATAGTAAGAATATCAATCTCTATAAAGTATTTCTATAATAATTATTTATAGAGCAATCAAAGAAAAATAGAAAATAGAGAAGAACCAAAAGAAACTTTTGTTTCTATTTAGTGTACCATACAAATAAAATGTCGCTCCTATTATAGGAGTTCTCATGTCTTTTCATAGAGACATAACTATTTAATAGACGTTTATTACGATAGTCACATATATTAAGAACGAACACAAATATTCATTACATATTACTTGAATAATCATAATTTTAGATAATAATTAAGTAACAAAATTTTTAGTAACAAGAGACATAACTCATCATCATGGAATAGTGAAAACTCTTAGTTAATAACCAAGTGACATAAATTTTGGATCACTTGTAACTTCTCATTTGTAACTATTGGAACATTATAAATATTTTGAAAATGATTAAAAAATCTCCCCCCATTTTCAAAATATTCTAAATTTTGATAATTTTGGAACCAATTGCATAAATGAAAGTGTCTTATAATTGAACCTTAACTTAGTGAAAACATGTTAAAGTTAATCGAATTTGCACGATAAACTATGCTTTAAACCAGGTATTCCATTTGATTATCCGAACTCATCTCATCCAACTATTTCGACACCAATCAATGTATAGTATCCAAGGACACTATTATGGCCATGTGTTTGTAACCTGTTTTCGTGAGTGTTGTTAGAGTCAAGCCCTTAAGCTCTTAAAAGCGGCCACACTTCTACTTACACAGGTAGATCTTATCGAGTGTTTTCCCATAATTATAATACTTTAACACATTTATGCTATTGGTCTATTAAGAGTAGATTACTCATCCTTCCCCTTATCATTACGAGTACTTAGCACTTTTTACCTTGGGGTGATATATTATATATTATTTTATAGTGCTAGTTGTCACGTGCTGATGATGTATTTTGTCTCATTAAACTCAAGAATTAAAGTTATACAAAGCATTGAGTCGATTTTCCATCATAGGTGAGTCAAATATTATGGGTTTATACATCACCCCTAAATTTTCAAATTTCCAACATAGCTATGTTAATAATTTATACCACATGGTGAATGTAACACCCTTATCTCCATCCAATTTTTCGGATCCAGATCTCAGGTATTACCAACATAAACAAACAAAAACTTAACCTACATATACAAATTTCAAACAATTACAATTTATTTAATTGCAATTTCAAACTAAATACATAAGTATGTTCAGTTAGTAAGGACATTTGCAACACACGGTAATTAAGGTACAAAGGTTTCTAATTTAAAAACCTAAATTCTTACGATTACACTCAAAATGCGGATTCTAAGGAGCATATCAAGTATCTAGTTTTGTATGCATAATAGCTCGATACGCCATTCTTTTGGCGTAGTCCTGGTATTGTCCCTCCTGGCACAACCTCGCATTCAAACCTGTAATATAACACACACGGATAAGTTCATAAGAACTTATTGAGGAATATAACAATTACCTATATGGTATTTGCACAATACAGTTGGTGATTCAATGAGATGATCTTATTGTTCTTGCCCAATAACCTGTCTCTAGCGATTGCTTCCCTCAAATTCCTTTTTTTATACTCTATAAACATCATGCCTTACTTAGAAATCATTTCCTTTTCCATTAGGGTCTTCGATAGATCACGCACGCCTTTTGTCTGAACAATTATAAGTGTTTTTTTCCATTTCCTTTCCAAGATCAACATAACCGAAACACTATTACTGTAGCATACTTAACTCTAATCCATCACTTCATCAAAATTCAGGAATGAACTTGTGTGTAGATGTTTGATACCTTCTTCAAACGTAAAAATTCACATCCTTATTCTGATTACAGTTTTCATACTAATTTCTTACCTTTCTATATCTCTTCTTCATTGTTCCCAAATCGATTCATAGCCTTAGGTGATACTTTACCATACAATCAATAGATAATGCCTTGCTAATTGTATTCTGATTACGTTTTAAAGCTAGGTTGAATATGTTAATTAACTTAATTCAAAACTCACGACTAAAGTCATCCTTTAAAGTTCTTCTTTGAGTTCCTTGTTAAGGCACACCACAAGGGCAGTCATCTGTAGTACGCCATAAAAGCTACTCCCTCATAATCCACCACAAAGGGCTTTTCTTCCAGAGTTTGCCACAAAGGCATTTCTTCCAGAGTTAGCCATAAAGGCTTCCTTTTCATAGTGAGAAACAAATGATTTCTTTTCTTGACGTGTTCACGATATGGATTTTCCTAAATTCATGTTACGTGAGGTTTGCCCATCATCGTCCTAGGGCACGTAGAGAATCCCATTGGGTAATCACCGTCCTTTAGTTCCTTTTGGAAGGTGTCATGGCCATGGACTTTTCCTTTTAGGATTTACTTTTCCTTTTAGGATTTATGTTTAAAGTCCCGATAGACTTCTTTAGACAATACCGCGAAGACAAACACATACTCTACATGCACTAACACAATCCACATTCACCATTTGAATCACAACTCGCTCTTAATAGAACATTCCTTATAGTATACATCCAAGACACACACATATACATTCCTGACATTGAAATGCAACCATACCTCACATCGTCTTACTAGAACTCATCAGATTCACACCATATATGCATACCATTCTTAACAAACATTCACACTGTCATAGATATCCTTTAATAATCACTTATACAGTCACATACACAACATGCTGTAACTTACAAGACCTTGTTATCACCTTTCAACTAATTTCCTACAGATTTTCTAGTATGAACAATACATACTAGCATCAGTTTAGAGACTCACCTGATTCTCATCTACCGTAGAGTAAAACCCCATATCCGGACTCCTCTCATGAAATCAGCAACAACCATTAGACACAAAATATCTCCTCATAACAACCCAAAATCGTAACTTCCAACTTAAGGGAGGAAGAAATACTGGTAGTTCATTAAGAATTAGATAGTAGTGCTTTTAGGAAATGAGGAAGATAACTTCCCCATACTCATCCTGAATAAATATATATACATCCTAAGCCCATATTGGAACTTGACATGTGTCACAAACATTCAAAACTGCTTTTATCAGTGGTTTACAATTGTGAAAATCCAATATTTTTATACGTACTTGGTTCGCCCCTTCATTTCATTCTTAGCTTTCTCGTTAGAACATAACTAACACTGTTACTCAATGAACTGGGCATAGAATACCTTCGACAATGACCCAAACTTACAAAGTTCTCAGTACTCTTACCAATCTCTTCTTCTTTATAACCCAATACACTCTAAGAACAATCTCTTACATAATCTTCTAATCATTTTCCATGCTCCCAATCTATACACTAAAAACAACAATTGGGTGAATAGAACTGTGCCCCACGAATTATTCTCAACCTACTTGCCAAAACTTAGGACCTGCTAAAGTTGGGTGTTATAGTGAAACTTTAAATAATGTCTTGAAAGTTTACAAGACCAATACCTTCATCATGTTCAATTATCCATTCTTTTGCAAAAGAATGCTATCAAGGATACCATTTGTATGATTACCAATTCACAATGATCGTTTTATTGTTATTATCGTGTCTTGTTCACTAAGTAAGTTGTTGTAATGAGGCTTTAAATCCTTTGGTGAAATAAGACAACATATTTTCTATTTTCATAACTTCTTTTCATAGTCAATAGATGAACTTTAAAACTTACCATGTATACATACTTAAAGAACATTATTTCTCAACAAACCAAGGGTGTTTCGTATATTTTAGTACATAATCATATTAGAGGACCATCAATTGTCCAACCATTTGACTATAACATAACATAGTTACACCCTTTATCATGGACATTATTAGTAAATTTATGATTTGGTCAAAACCATGTCCACCACCTTAATGAATCAAATAGCATTAATATTGCTATTTCCCTACTCATGAGATCTTTGAGTCATGGCTTCTAAAGTGAATTTCAAATTTTCACTATATCTCAAAATAATAGAACCGTGAGATTATAGATCATATCCAAGCCATATATATAATATAAAATACCATGTACACAATCATAAACATGCATAATATGATCTCGATTTTCAAATATATGATTATCACATTCACATTTCCACTAGAAGATTTCATACTCGAATAGTGATTTTGTAATATTAGTTAATGTTTTCGACTATTCTACCTTGACTAGAAAAATCAACCATATATATTACATATGACATATTACATTTCGGGTCAAAATTACTTCTACTCCAACACTTATAACATAGACTAAAACATGTGCAATCATATATAAATCCCATTTAGCCTATGGATATTTTAAATTAACCAAGATAATTTATATTATATGATCATATACAAAGTTTCAATTTTAGAAATGAATACACTTAAAATAATATCTTATAACATCTAAATGCTAGTTACTAATATCATGATTTGAATAAAAAAATAATTTCATATCTCATGTTGCACCTTTTGGTTTCTAGAATTCACCTCAACCCAACCTTTTGAAAGTAATTGTTGGATTCAATAACACAAATTTTTGACTCGTGTAGGCTCTCTCGAATGGTTAAAATGCTTCTATTGGATAGAAGCCTCCTCAACTAAGGTTTGAACAATGTCATCACCTTTCCCAACCGTGCATTTCCATTTCATCTATGCATTCCATCCATCTTCTTTCTTTCTTACATGATATATAATATATATGATATAATTCTATACCATTCATAATCATACATCTTAAAATGTCATGCATACAATAAACTAACATTTGATTTTTTTTTCAAGTAATTGATGCATGAGACACTCGTATCTTCTGCATAATACAATTCAATAAACACATAACAATTGAAATCTAATTCGTGCAATAAGAGTAAAACAATAAATTTGACATATCTTTTCTCGTGATAAAGATTTCTTTTAAGTCAAAATTTGACAAGATCACTAACCTTGATGCAACCACATTTACCGATATACATCCTTATAGTATTGTACTTGTAGTGGCATGTGAATGCGTGGCGAATAGACAGACCTATAATTTCTCATAAATTGAAAAAATAAAACCTTAAAATTGTTAGTAGGTTAGGGATAAAATGAACTTATGATAAATTAACCGAAGGCTTGAAGGTGTGTATCAATGCCAATTTCTTTAAGGTTCTATTAGCCCCCACCTATATTTTGGTATGCAAAAGAGTTATTGGAAAATGATCCTCAAGGATATAATGAATCCTAATGATTATCTACGTTTTGCAGTAACAGAAATAGTCCACAAAGTATTGAGTGGAGCATAGAAAGAATATCAATTTCTATAAATAATTTTTGTAGTAGTTCTTTATAAAACAATCTAAGAATAATAGAAGATAGAGGAGAATACAAAGAAACATTGTAACACCCTATTCTCGGCCTGGTTGCCAAGCCCAAATACGGGATGCCACACCATCGTCTCATGTCATATATAAAAAGTCAATTATACTTGTTAGTTATCAATGTTACGTGCAAGTTGTACCATAAATAATCCTAAAAACGAGTGTTAACATGCATAAGGTCCATTTAGTAAAATTCTCAAAATGTGTCCGTAGGTATCGATACTGACACTAAGGTATCGATATTTTCTCTGTGTGGTATCGATACCACCTAGAAATATGATACCAAACTTGCATTCTGTTTCTCGACTAAATTCCAAAGTCTAAAAAATTATCGGTACCTGTCATGAAATATGGATACTTTGACCCCGAGTATCAATACTCATGAAAAGGTATGGATACCAAATCTTTATTCTGACTCCTTGAATGGTTTAAAACATAGAGGTATCGATTTTAAATCCTGAATATCGATACCTCTGCCCTTGGACATAAAAATGCAGCACACAAGTGCAATTATCTCATTCCAAAATAAATTCTAAGCATCATGCATCACTTACTTCGATAAATAATCATCCAACGGCTAAGTTTAACAGTTCAAATTGTCAAAACGTGACCAAGCAAGATACAACAAGTCATTATTAAAGTTCATGAACATAAGCAAACATATAAACTCACAACCTTCAAGAACTGAAATAAAACAAAGTCGATAAATAATCCAAATGAATCATAGCACTAAACAAGTCTACCACATTGCCTTATTTCCAAATACGAAAATCACTAAAAGAACACCTCTGCGAATAAACTAGTCTTCCTTGGATCACTCCCTAGGTCAACCACACTGCCCACACCGAATCGTTACTAATTTGTGAATGTTGAAAAGAGTGGGTGAGCTTAAACAAGCTCAGTGATTGAGTGAAATAACCATAACACAAATATTTCATCATGCATCCACAAAAACCACTTATATATACGATACTAGAGTCTAATGTTTAGTAATGCATAACACTTTAACATGAATCATCTAACAGTTCCTTTACTTAACATTTATAAGGATAGTTTGCATAGCAACCACATATTTATTAAGGCATTTATCACACAACACACACATATAGATATAATACAAGATAATTTGGCACTTGAGTTATGAAACTTGTAGTAAGCTCTATCATCACTCATCGGATACACGAATCTCCAACATACCAAACATAGACTCATAGAGTCAAACATGTCCCAAAAGTGAAGCCTATAGCTAATACTCTCCCCATTTCCCTTCACATGTCCCGTTGAATGGAGCTTAGCTCACATTCCCTTATCTCTCCAAACATGTCCCAAGGGCTCAACACCTAAAATCACCATATATGTAGGTGAGTACTCACAATCCTATGGCATGCCTACTATATCCAACGGTTTCAAGAATCACAAGGGTAAAATATCCAATTTAACACACATATTACTTACCGATTATCCGAGCACTACCACTACATGTTAGCATCTTTTGCAAAACACTATCACTTTTATATAACATATATAAATCATGTATACATTTTCACTTCTCATGAAAATTATCATATCCGCATACCGCATATTTGAGCTTCTCAACACTATGCACAATTTCATAATCATGCAAGCACATATTCCACACACAAACATAGATACAAGAAAACTTACACTCGAAATTTAGAGTAAGGGGTTAGGCTACAACTAAATTCCAAAATATGCATGACTCGTGTCTACGAGTAGCAGTTCCAAACACTCGCCACTAATGCTTTCGCTGAGAAGCAGAAAGCTCAATCTAGCTCTTTTTTTAACTGGTTGAAAGCCCTAATGAATCCAAGGCTTCACACAAAACAACCATACAATAAACACAGTCAAATAATGGCCAAGGATTCACTCAAACCAACCAAAACACAAGCCTAAGCTGAGTTCTTAAGTAACTCAAAACCATTAACATAACAAACTTAAAGTACTCATAACTTGGTTTACGCTTAACCTTCTTGCCTAAAACGAATTCCGTTAATCTTATTAATCATCTACACCTCATTCCCAACCTTTACATTACACTAAAATGCCCAGTTCATGGTATTGACATTTTCCGACATCTTTTAGGCAATTTTCACAAAATTCATTAAAATATGAGCAATCATTAACAAAACTTCAATGTAAGTTTAAAAACCACTTAATCACATTGAAACTAACAAAATAATACTTTAAAATTGCATTTTTACCAAAAATCTTGGAATCCACCATCAATGATCCAAATTTTAGCTTTTATCTAAAGCATGCTATTTGAGGATTAATAATTCAGTTTTAAGGACTAGATATAATGAAAAACTCATAAGAATTCAAAACATTACCTTTTATGGAATATTAAACGAGTTTTGACACAGATCCAGAAAACACACGTTTAGAGAAGATGATGAAATTGGTAAGATTTTTAGGTTTTTTTTCTTGGGGATTTATGAAGGTAATTGGCTTGGGAATGTTAGGAAATCAAAGTGTTATGGTTTGGGAAGCAAAAACCAATGCAAGGGGCAAGGGAATAGTAAGGGATGGCAAAGCTTGTGTTGGGAGAACAACCTATCCTTAAATCACATTGGTGGAGGAAGAAACTGACTGAATTTTAAAATATAGGCTAATTGCCTCTTAAAAACTCACAATTTTGACTCTATTTCAATTCAGTCATTTTCCTAAAATTAAATATTTCTAGAAAATTTTTAAAAAAATTGATGTAACAACTAAGATGCCATAGTCGAATATAATCTCGATTTACCATGCTACAAAATTTTGAGCACTTTAGAGCTAAAATTTTTAAAATACCCCTAACACTCCTAGGCCCTATTTTAGGGTGTTACAAACTTTTGTTTCTATATTTTGGTGTACCATACAAATGAAATTTTACTCCTATTTATATAGTTTTCATGTCTCTTTTTAGGTACACAACTATATAATAGATGTCTATTAGGATAGTCACATCAATTAAGAATGAACACAATTATTCATTACATACTACTTAAATAATCATTACTTTTTGTTAATAATCAAGTAACATAAATTTTAGTAATAAGAGACATAACTCATCACTATGGATAATGACAACTTTTAGTTAATAGCCAACTGATAATTTTTAGATTACTTGTAACTTTTTAGTTATAACTATTGAAACACTATAAATATTTTGAAAATGTTTCAACAAGAATGAACGACTTATAGATGAAAATTATGCTTGACCTACTAACAATGTTAATGGATTGTGTCAATAGCCAAAAGGTTGTTCTTATCAAATCTATTGCTACTCTCTGAAGTATTAAGCTTCAAAGGAACTCAATAATCTTTAAAGGAAGCATTGCATTTCCAACTCAAACTATCAAAATTGGCTGAAGAGTTTGCTAATCAATGGCAAAAACCTTACTCGAGTCAATAAAGTTTGAGTGCCACTCTAAAGCACTCTCTCGAACAAGAAGAGGATAAGCATCGATTCAACTTACTAATAGCTTACATGGTCATAGGATTGCCTACTCTGTTCTCAATCTAAATGGTGAAACCCTTTTCCAAAAAAGCACATGGCACAAGAATTGGGTTTATTTCATACCATTTCTATTCAAATCATACATTATAATAATTACCAAAATTCATTTTATTTCATTTTCTAATTTCAAGTTTTGTTTTCAATGTTTCACCCAATAGAACCCTAGTAAAACAAAATCAGATAAATGAGTGAAATACACCACACCAGATAGCTTATAAGAGCTTAAACTACACCACACTAAGGCACCAAAGTGCAAAACCTGTAGCTATCAAATGTATAAAAATTTTCAAATACATCCCTTCACCACACCAAAGTTTCTGTAGAGACATATAATACTTGATGATCCACAAAAGATGCTAGATCTCGATATAACCTATAATAATCTCTTTACAATCGCATATCCTGTACAAGCGCACATATGACCCTATTGGCATGCCAATCATATCCTAACCTTTTACTAAGTCTATATAGGAATCAATATTCATGTTTACATTATCATATCTGTAATTACTCTTGTTCGTATATCTATACTCTGTAATCATTTACATTTACCTGTCATACCATGTGCGTGATCACATTTGCATTTTCATACCTTGTACATTGTTCTATCACACAAAAATAATTTATGTTAATTTAATTCAATTTATGTATATAATTACACATTCAATGTAACACCCCAAACCCAACCTCGATGTTATGGCCGTATCTAGTGTGTCACATTGAAATGTCTCTCGAAAATTTCGCTTGTTGACAAACTCATTTCTTATTTTTGGAAACCTCTTATTAATAAACAATGGAGCACTTATTCATATGTTTGTTTTGTTAACTGCTCCTTGTTATATTAAATTGATTTAAAACACGAAAGCATTTTAAAAACTCTAACGTTTAAAGCTCGTGTCTTTGAAAATAGTAATTATTTTGAAAAGTCGTTTTCAAATAATAAGCAGTATAAAATATAAAAGTAAAAAGCCGATTAAAAATTTAAAACCAAATTAAAAGGCCTTATTACAAAAACCAAAACCCAACTTATTAATTAAAATAAAAATAGAAGCTAAGGTGTACAGTAGTGATTGTCACTGGACCGAACCGCCTATGGCTGAAGATTACCTGCACAGTTAGAAAAGAGGGTGAGTTTACGAAAACTCAATGTGTAATCGTCTACCAAACAGTCAGCATACAATATGCAGAATCAGTCTGGGCCTGAGCCCTATAGTATCAGTGTATGGGCCATAGCCTAATACAGTAACAGAGTGTGGGCCTTAGCCCAAAACAGTAATCATTACAAATGCAGTAATGCAACCCATCCCAATCCAGCCAACACACCACTCTTTACCACCAACACACCATGTGGGGATAAAATCAACCCACCCAGCCAACATACCAATATTGCAGCAAAGCTGCCGGTATCAGTATTTGTGGCAAAGCCACCAGAATAGTACACTTCCCCTATATCAGAATCCCAACCATATGCAGTATGTCATGTAATAAATCATACGTGTATGCAATATGTCATACTCAATAACAGTCATATAATTATCATAAAGCAAAACGGTCATACATAGCATAGGGCCTTAATAGTCATTTCATCTCCTAGGGGTATAACGATCACTTTACCATCGGGGGTATTTCAATAATTTTACCCTTCGGGGGCATTTGGGTAGTTTTAACCTTCGAGGGTATTTCGGTAATTTTACCCTTCAAGGGTATTTTGATAATTTTACCCTTCGGGAGTATTTCAGTCATTTTACTCTTCGGGGGTATTTCAGTCATTCTACCTTATGGGGGTATTTCGATCATTTTACCCTATAAAATTATTTTGGTCATAACATTGTAAATCGGCCCAAGGCCCATTACTCGGCCCAAGTGGGCCCACACGCTCGTGCGACCTGTTCAGCCCAGATTTTACCACTATTATGAGATCTACACAACCTAGTCCAAAGTTTGCCATAAATCGTGGATTTCATCCGTGGGGGCCCACAAGCCCATTGAGCCCACACGGCCTATTTCGGCCCAACGTGGCCCATTATGGCCTAAGCCCATGGAAATGCTCATGGAGACCTCTATAGTTTATCGCCCATGATTCACAAGTTTAGCATTCCACATGAGCGATTGCACACTCGTGTGGTCTCAACGCCGTATTTCAGCTTTTTGGCTTTTGTCGTTCTACAGTTACAGTGTGGTGGTTACACACCTGATGCGATTTGCGGATTCCCTTTGGTCGAACACTCTTATTCCAAAAATCAATGATCATCACACCCTTGGTTCCTAAGCAATGTGCTAATCAACCTCAACCACCACCAGTTAGGAATGGAAGCAATGCAGGTTGGAGAAAGCGACGAAAACCTTGAAAATCTCGCCGATCTCCCATCGAGAACAAGGAACAAATGAGATGATATATATCTATTCACAACAACAACCTCCCCAAATCCCAATATTCTCTCGTCAAACCTCTCCAAATATCCCTCCTCAATTCTCTCTATGACCAGTTCAAACTCCATTTAGCAGTATTTCAATCCAACTCTACCACCCACATGAATTAGGCAGCAAAATAAATAATCCCTTTCTGATGCGCCACCACTCAAACCTTAAACCCCATGTACACTCCACACGCCCCTTACCACTAGACCAACAACTCCTTTGTATCATATTCTAACCACAATAATTTAAGAACCTACTATCTAGATCCAATGATTTTATTGACTTAAAATAAAAATTTTATGTAAGCCAAGGCTTGAACCCCTGACTTCTCAGACACTTCCAAACACTCCTAAATCACTTAACCACTGAAGCAGACATTCATTTATGTCACTTCCTTGTAGAACTAAATATTTATGTGCAGTCTCCTAACTGTTCCTCTTGTTCAAAACCTATTTCTTCTAGGCCCGAAATTCAGGGTGTTACAGTTTCATACACTTCAAGTGTACTATCGATGTATCCATTGAAATTTCAAATAAATTCAACGGGAAAAGTTTCGATATGAGATAATTGGAACGACGGAAATGTGCAAGTGTACACAATCGCTAAAAGTAATAAAGTGACAAGTAAATTTCGAGTTATCGTACCCACAGGGACTGTGAAAAGAATCATTTATGAATGCTATTTAAAAAACTTTAGTGAAGAAAAAATATTTTGTTTTAAGAGGGTGATTAAAAAATAAGATTTTAAACTAAGTGAACTAAATAAATAAATCTCAAATGCACGATTTTAAAATATGATTTTAATCAAGATGACATAATTTGTGTTAGATTAATTACATTTCTTAACTTAGAATTATTAAACTCATGTTTATATTGTTATGAATAAGTTCACGACAACTCGATAATTTGCTAACTTATGAACATATTCACCTACCAAAATCCATATATCTCTTGACTATATCCCTATGTCAATTCAAACAATTAAACAAATCTTAATAGGAAAATATGTTATTGCACATACATACTTATTAAATCGAAATAATCTATTGAACATATCCCTATGTCAATTCAAACAATTAACTCGATTTAATAATCACATAAAAGATTATGTGAGGTAACAAAGTATCCTTACCTTGAAACAGTTTAATCACAATAATCTTGCAAGTTATGCAAGGCAAATGTATCGTCAGATACCGTTGCTAATCTAACCCTCAGCTACTTTAGATGATTAAACATGCACTGTGTCCATTAATTACAATTTCAATCCGTTTAAATAATTAATTCATTAGTTACCTAACAATTGTAATGCAAGAATAACTTAGTCATGATTTTTCTTAATCAAGCATCTTATCGAGGCCTATAACAACATAAACACAATTTCAATAATTTTAACAAACAAAATGCAATCAACCTAACACGAATTAAATTCAAGATAAATTAATTAAATTAACCATTCCAGCAACATAAATATTCATAGTTATGTTCAACATAACAACAACAAAAATTATAGAGATAGGGAACAAGAATCAAATCTAGTATTTTTCGTGGCTTGAGTAGTTGCTCCATTCTTCCTTCTCCATTGTCCTCGTCGACCAAGGCTGCTATGAACACTTAATTATTGCTCCAAATAGCTGATGAATGTCCCTTTCCCAAGAGGAGAAATCGGCAAGAGAGCAAGGGAATTTTGGAATGGAAAAGAAGAGAGAAAGTGGAGAGAAGAGAGGAAAGATGTGACTGCTTGAGGTGTGTTTAAAATGACCAGCCTAAGGGGGTTTTTATAGCTGAGGAGGGCTGCTAAAAATAGCTAAAATTATCAGCCAAAGAGCCCTCCCTTGGCCAGCCACACGTGGCAAGGTTGATAGTTTCAACTTTGCTAATTTAGGTTTAGGGCAAATCTATAAAGCCACCAATTGTGGAGGGGTTTGAATGCAACTTGAACAAGTCTTCAAGGGACTCTTTCCAAGCTTAAATAATAAGCTAATAAGCTGATTTGGGTCAGCTCTTGGGACGGTTTTTAGGCTGTCTATTTCTTGGTCGGTTTAGTTCAACTGGACCACTTTTTCATAATTAATTAATAATAATTTATTAACCAAAATTAAATTGGATATAAATTAAAATTAATTATATTATTAATGAATACATATAATTTTGGATAATCTTAGGCTAAAATTTAGTTCGCCACGATACTTCAAATTGCTTCTTGGTTTTACGCTTTTATTAGTGTCTGCCAAGCCATTTTTTGCCCTTTGTGCAAATCTATAAAAAATAACCAAAATTCATCTAAATTAATTATAAAATTAACTAAAATTCAACATGTTCATATTTTAAGTGCACTTTAATTATTTTTTAAAAATTAATTATTTTGTAAAATTTATTATTTTTTCGACAAGAATTTTATCGAAACTGTATGATTTTAAGTTAAAAAGGGTATGTAAAATGTGTAAATTTCCATGTTTCCAATAATCTTAATTTGAGATGAATTATTTTAAATGTAAAAGTTATATGAATATAAGATGAGGAAAGCATATGTATATGAAATTGTTATATGATGAGGTCATCCTTGTTACATGAAAAGTACTTGGAATTCATGACTAACATGCTTGATGAAGATTTGTATGTGTTTAGGTTATTGATTTTATTGGTTTGGATGTACTATGAGTGATTATTTTAAATGAATATGATTGGTAAGTAAATTTCCTATTATACGAACTTACTAAGCATTATATGCTTACTCTATTTATTTTCCTCTGTTTTATAGTTCTCAGAAGCTCATAACGGTTTGAAATCGGTCGGAGCATCATCACACTATCATTCAACTCATTTTGGTACAAATAGCAAACTTATTTTGGTAAAATGACATGTATACCATGTATAGGCTAGTTAGGTAAAATTGATGACATGTTTTGGTTGTAACTAGCCATTGGAATGGCTAGTGATAGTATGGTTAATGTATATGTATGAGGTTATACTATGTTTGATATGTATATGTATGAGGTTATACTATGTCAGAGTATGTTCAATTGAGTAAGTTTGATATTTAAATCAATGTCATGATATATCATACATAAGAATTTAGTTTTGGCTTGGTTTAAATGTCTTGGATTGGTTGGTGAATGTGTTTAAATGCGATTGTAGGTGGAAGACTAATTGGGCGAGAAAAGTGGCCTTGAAATTGACCTATTTTCATCCACACGGGTAGACACGTGGGCATGTGTCTCAGCCATGTGTGACACACGGCCATGCGCACGGGCGTGTGGTTTGGCTGTGTGTCCCTTGCACCTAATTTTTGAAAATTAAATTGTCCACATGGGCGTGTGATTGGCCGTGTGACATAAGTCAGAGAGTTACACGAGTAAGGACATAGGTTGGGACATGGCCGTGTGCTTCATATTGAATGCTCACACAGCTTGGAACACGGGTGTGTCACTTGGCCGTGTGAGCCACACGGCTTGGGCACACGGGCGTGTGTCTCCTGCATTTAGGAGAAATTTTTAAAATTTCACGAAAAATTTTATGAGTGCTCGATTTAGGCTCACCTTGTTTCTAACTCATGAATTGGGCCTCGAGGGTCCATTTAAGGGACAATATGATTGAATATGTCTGATTTTTTATATGGATAGTAAATGATACGATTTAATTATATTTGATCTGTATACTTCGGTAATGTTTTGTAACCCTGTTCTGACAACGAATATGGGTTAGAGGTGTTACACATTTCCAGTTTCAATATACCATGTAAAACAATTTCAATGAAATTCACATGTATCTATAACTTAGTTCATATCGAACTCTTACCACTTCATATCCGAATAATGCTAGTTGAACCATTTAGAATGCCGTTGGATACTCGGGATTCCTCACACATAGTGTGCTAACTCATATAACTGTAATCCGTCAAATCCTATACATGTATGCTCATACGATCTGTGAATCGGTTTGCTCACTCTAGTTGTAGATCGAAATGCTCTAATGAGCTGTAAATCGATATGCTCTCACAAGCTGTAGGTCAGAAAATACCTACATGGTGCTGCTCACACGAGTTGTGAAGTATCGGCAACACATGCAGAACCTCAGCCATCGGTAGGACGTTTAAGACCAGTAACTGAATCATGTAAACCCTAATGACATTTCATTTGTATCTTACAAATGATAGTCGTTGATAGTCGTCATACGTTGTTGAATTTCCATTGTCTCATGACATGATAGCGTGCATAATAACATATATATATTGATTTAATCACAATAAAATCACACAATATCGTTTAATTTAATCAACATTATACAGAATCCATTTAATTTAATCAATATTATACAAAATTCAGTTCATACGAACTTACTTGGCTAAATTGCAGAAATACCAAAGTGTAGGGGCATTTTGGTAATTTTCTATTTTCCTCAATTTTCCTCCCGGTCTTGATCTAAATTAATAATTTCATTCAATTTATCAATTTAGGCAATAAAACAATGTTTTTTATGCAATTTGATCATTTTGACATTTTTACAAAATTACCCCTAATGTTCATGGCACCCATATTAGCCTATATTTGTAATAATTTCACATCAAATCCTTGTACTTTTATTCTTTTAACAATTTAGTCCCTAATCAGTAAATTTATCAAAAATCACTTAACAAAATTCTTTCACATAACAACTAATAACTCAAATTCATCATTTAACATCTAAAATCACAAGGTTCATCAATGGAAACATTCAAAATCTTTAAAAATTTGAAAATCGAAGGTACGGGCTAGCTGGACTTAGTTGCAACAATCTCAGAAACATAAAATTTAAAAGAAATAGATAGTTTAGGGGTTACATGCAAGGAACCATTGTTAGTCGAAACTTGAAGCTTCTCAAATGGAGTTTTTTCATTCTCTTTTCGGTGAATAACAAGGTAAGATGATACTTTTCTTTTTCTTTTCTTTTTATTATTTTAATACTTTAAACCTTAATTAATAAAATAATTCAAACAATAAATTAATAATCAACCACATTGCTGCCCACTATCACCAATTATGGTTAATTTTCCATATTAAACAATCCATTTATATACATTATTCAATTTAACACCTTTAAACTAATAGCGATTGAATTTTTTTCAACTTTTACGATTTAGTCATTTTTGCTTAATTAACTATCGAAACGTTAAAACTTTTCAATGAAACTTTAATACCACCTTAATGAAACTCCGTAAATATTTATAAAAATATTTATGGCTCAATTTATAGAAATGAGGTCCCAATACCTCATTTTCTAAAACCACTTGACCTTAGGGTCTTACCACTTGAACTTAATAAATCACTTATAAAACAAAAATCACTATATCAAAAACCTTTTCAAAGTCACAATTAACTTTTAAATATTAAATATAATATTTACGAACTTACTTGTCAGATTTAATGGGCCCAAAACCACTGTTTCAAACACCAATGAAAAATGGGTTGTTACAACTTTCCCCTTACGAAAATTTCGTCCTCAAAATTTCTCACTTAATACAAGCCATCAAGTCGATTCTTTTTGTCATCTTCTTAACGGTAATCCACATGTAAACCATTTTTAACTAACCTCGATTTAGAACTCGCATCATAACTCATTATAAAACTTGATACCATATCTAAACTTAACTAAGCAGCTATGGTGTTCTCTTGTCATCACTTATCATTAGTACTATAACTACCAAGAAATTCCCAGCAATCGTCTATCGAATCATAATCGAGAAACCCGAATTATCGAACTCTCACTGATGCTTCTAACATGATTGCATCTGTAACTTTCAACTGATATTTGTTCCCCCTTTTCTTGGAAAGTGTCAAGCAATATCATTTTACACAAGTGTGATAGCTTCAACAATTAGGATGACTTTAACCCATAATAACATTTCCCTATTAGAACTGACCTGATAGATATATTTCTATATCATGTCTTCTAGAATATGAATTCTTCATTCAAAATGTCGGCCTATTTACCCGTGAATGCACAAAATTTATTCTCGGACCTGAGGATAAACTCAAATGCGTATAACTCAATTAACTTTTCAAATGAATAACCCGCTTTAATTAAAACAACTGAGTCTATTTTATCAATTGAATAATAACATTTTAGAATAACTCTTTCTTCTTATTGTCGAGATTATCCAGATATACCATCTATCATAATTCCCTCAGAATACCAATCAAAGATCTCTACAAACTGTATTAACTCAAACGAAACATAACATCTCGTCTTAACTCGTTCACATAAATCAAGATTACCTGGTGAATGAGAACCAATATACAAGTTTAAGCTTGATCTTCCATTGTCTACACTTTTGCCGATGTCTACCCCTTCACGAAAGCTAGAAAGGGAATATAATAAAGTTATTTCAATTATTAACATTGAAGCTTTGAACCAGACCGGAGCCACAACCATTTGATAGATTAAAACCATAGTGTTGTAATAAGACCGACGTCTCAATCGTACAGATAGATAATACCCAACCATCAATAGTGCATTTCGAAAAAAAAAGAGAAAAACCGAATGTAGTTCCAATAACAACCAGTGCAATAACACAACCTCTATAATCTAAGATATATATCACTGAGCTCCCATGATCAAACCAGGATTTATAATTATAATAAATGTAATTACCTCCGGCCAACGAATATCCTTTACAAATGAACCATTTTTGATAAATAAGATTAGACCATATAAATGATAAGAAAATCGAGATAATGAAGTCTAAGATTTTAAAATATGTTGAATTTCTGAGGCTACAACCCATATTAAATGATAAAGAGATCGATGATTCCTCAGAGAATATCCAGAAGAAGAATACCTCTCATACGCACTGGAATCAGTTATGACAGAGACAACATAATTTTCATACATATAAAGCATAGCAACAACCTGTAGAAACACAATAATAGCATCATATGAGTTTTATCGTCAAATTTTCTACCAAACATAATGGAATAGAATGCTAAAGAAAGATAGGGCAATGCCGATCATAAATCAACCAGACTAACAATACATTTGTCTAACGTTATGGTCAGCTAGAATTCTCTTATGATAAGAATCACATCTGAAAATGAAAAATTGCATATATTTCTAAAGATAAAAGAACATACATAATACCCTGAAGAGTCCGTCATAAGATACTCGACTATAACCGTTGCATTCAAATATCTTTGCAATTCAAACACTATTCCGCTAACTACTACAATCATCAATAATCCCACATTATCCCGTTTCACTAAAGAAGTAAATTCAAAATAAATTCTGGTTAACCTATTCTTTAGATACCATACCTGAATAAGTTGATTACTCGAGACTAACTTCTTCTTTAACAGTGACATTGTGTAATCCAAATGATCTTCAGAAGAATCTAATTTTCTTTTAGAACTATTTTTACTTGCTAACCCATCTCAGCTCTGATTGCAATATTATTCATTCAGCCACTGAACTCTTCGGTTTCACACTTCTGAGCTTAATCAATCTAAATGTTGTGAATTTCGTTGTAAAAGACTGTATAGGTGATGGGGTAAAGGTCATAAAGCCTCTAAATTTGACTCTTATATATACACACATATAACATAACATTTATCATCAACATACATTATAAAGCATTTATTCATACCTTTATGAGTCTCTACTCATCATAAGAAACTTTTTAATCAGATACTTGAGTATCGCTTTCAGCATTATCAGAATTAGTTCGGTTGAAAAACATCTCCATCTATAAGTAAAACAAATCTCATCAAAGTAAGGAGATATCACACTATCACAGGTTATACAATGACATATATTTCTAGACTTCACACATGCTATGTTCAGTCCAAGAACTGACTAAATCGTAGCTCTAATACCAATAAATGTAACACCTCTAACCTGTATCCGTCGCTAGAACAAGGTTACAAAGCATTACTGGAGTTTACAATTCAAACGGACATAAATTTCAAACATTTCGTATCATAGCAATTAACATATTAAAACCAAGTCAAATCATACATATTGTCCCTTATACGAACCCTCGAGACCTTAAATATGAGTTAGAAACAAGTCAAGACTATATCGAAAACTCAGAAAACTTTTTAGAAAACATTAAAAAATTTTAACACTATAACAGTCACACGACTGTGTAGCCAGGCCGTGTAACTCACACGGTCAAAAGACACACCCGTGTCTTAGGCCGTGTGCGCATTCAAAATAAGGACACATAGTTGTGTCCCAGCCCATGTTTATAACAATGTAACTCACTGACTTGGGTCACACAGCCAAGCCGCACGCCTGTGTGCCAAGCCGTGTACCCTTCAAAGTAACCTCACATGCCTGTGTGCCAGACCATGTGACAACCTAACTTGAAACCTTTTGAAAGCTACAGGGGACACACGAACATGACACACAGCTGAGACACACGCTTGTATCTCTACCTGTATGGACGAACATAGGCCATTTTGAAGTCATTTCTCTCACCCAACCTAGCATGTACCTACTAGCACTTTTGCACATATTACAAGCCTTCAAAATGCACCAAAACCATGCATAATCAAACCATTCAAATAAGGTATAACAACATACAACCAATATGCCCAATGGCACCTCAAACTCATTATCTAAACATGTACCATTACATTTTCAAATTAGCCAAAATGTTCCCTTAACTTTTGATTAAGCTTACATCAACAACAAACCGTTTACTTTACCTAACAAAACATACCAAATATACCATTCAACAAATTGCACCAAAGATCACATATGTCATTTATAGAAAATGTACCAAGTTACCACATTCATACTAACCACAAGACATTTATAATATACATACTTAATCAATCATTCTAACTTAAACATTTTTAGCATAATAATCTATGATATCAACCAGTTTAAGGCCATTTATATACATGCCAAAAACCAAACATTTGTCAACATTCAAAATACCATAATCACAAGCAAGATACCATAACACAATCCAAACCATATGGCTATTTCAAAAACCAAAACACATAGCCCAAACATTAGCCAAAAATGCCTATACATGCCACTATAACAAAAATCAAAACATTCTAAAGTACCGATAGAGCCGATGGATAGTGTGATGCATCTCTGAATAGCTTCAAATCCGATCAAGCTTATGATAATCTAAAAAGTAAGTAAAAAAACCATGTAAGCAATGAATGCTTAGTAAACTCATAAAAAAAATTTAGTCATATCAATCCTTTTCCAATATGAAATTTATACATATCAAGAATAATCCTATACCGATACTGCAAGATTCATAAAGTCATATTCAATAACTCACAAAGTGAATAAATCCACAACATCACTTATAATTATCATCCCTAACATAGTAGGATTTTAAATAACTTTAAACCCATTTCAAATTTTCTTATTTTCATTTTCATTTCATTACTTTTCATTGCATTTACTATCTTTAGCTTAAATAGCAACATCAATTCAACTCATCATTCCCTTTTTCATCATTTTACAGTTCAAGTATGAATTTGATATTTCATTACCTTTCCACACCTGTTTCATATGCATATCACGTGAGCATATCATTCAACTATAGGCACAAGCTAGTGCAGTTAAACATAATTCTTTTTGGAACTAAACTAATAATTTCAATCAATTTATCAATTAAGACAGTTAAACAATGTATTTCATGCAATTTGGTCATTTTTTACATTTCTACAAAATTACCCCTAAATTTTTACTTTTACTCAATTTAGTCCTTCTCTCCAGAACATGCAAATTAACTATTTTGAATCCAAAATTATAACATTCAAATATTCATGGTGCCCATACCAGCCCATATTGTCATGATTTCCCATCAAATCCTTGTAATTTTATTATTTTAGCAATTTAGTCCCTTATTGGTAAATTCATCAAAAATCAGTTAACAAAATTCTTTCACATGACAACTAATAACTCAAATTCATCATTTAACATAAAAAATCACAATGTTCATTAATGGAAACATTCAAAATCTTTAACAGCTTCAAAATCAAAGGTACGGGCTAGCTAGACCTAGTTGCAACGATCTCAAAAATATAAAGATTAAAAGAAGTGGATAGTTTAGGGGCTTACATGCAAGGAGCCATTGTTAGTCGAAACTTAAAGCTTCTCAAATGGAGTTTCTTCATTCTCTTTTCGGTGAATAACAAGGTAAGATGATACTTTCTTTTTCTTTTTCTTTTCTTTTATTATTTTAATACTTTAAAATTTAATTAATAAAATAAAAAAATAATAAATGAATAATCAACACACTTCTGCCCACTACCACCAATTATGATTAATTTTCCATATTAAACCATCCATTTATGTACATTATTCAATTTAAAACCTTTAAACTAATAGCGATTGAATTATTTTTTAACTTTTACGATTTAGTCCTTTTCGCTAATTAACTATGAAAACGTTAAAACTTTTCAAAAAAATAATACCACCTTAATGATATTCCTTAAATATTTATAAAAACATTTACGACTCAGTTTATAGAAATGAGGTCCTAATACCTCATTTTCTAAAACCACTTAAACTTAGGGTCTTACCACTTGAACTTAATAAATCGCTTATAAAACAAAAATCACTATATCAAAAACCTTTTCAAAGTCAAAATTAACTCGTAAATATTAAATGTAATATTTACGAACTTACTCATCGGACTTGGTGGCCCTAAAACCACTCTCTCTGAAACTACTAAAAAACGAGTTGTACAATTAGGGTGACGGAAATGGCTTGAAAATGGCCTATCTTTCGTCCACATGGCCTACGACACGGAAGTGTGTCTCAACCATGTGTGACACACGGTCACGCGACACGATCGTGTGTCCCTTGTAAGTTTTTATAGGTTGCATTTCAAGAGTTACACGGCCTAGCACGTAGGCGTGTGACTTGGCCGTGTGAACCAAGTCAGAGAGTTATACGGGTATGGATACAGGCTGGGACACAGCCGTGTGTCCCTACTTCGAATGCCTACACAGCCGTGTGACCCCTATAGTATGAATTTTTTTCTATATTTTTCGATGAAGTTCTAAATGTTTTCGATTTAGTCTCAAATCATTTTTAAAGTGTTTCTAAGGCCTCGAGGGCTCGAAAAAAGGACATTATGCAAGTGTTTGCATGAAATATGATATGATTTATGAAATATTTTAGAATGAATGTTTTATGTTAAAAGTTTTTGGTAATGCTCCGTAACCCTATTCCGGCAACTGATACGGGTTAGGGGTGTTAGAGTGCAACAGTTTCTAGAATCTCAAAGTGAATTGGGGATCCCGATAAAAAATTATCGGCATAGGTACACTGTGCAATCTAATGATTTTCTGAATGTATACCTCAGCTAACTTCAGAAGTGACTAACCAA
Organism: Gossypium raimondii; assembly: GCF_025698545.1. Taxonomy (NCBI): domain Eukaryota; kingdom Viridiplantae; phylum Streptophyta; class Magnoliopsida; order Malvales; family Malvaceae; genus Gossypium; species Gossypium raimondii. Next base: position 27,225,256 of record NC_068571.1, on the reverse strand, counting down.
TTCTAGTTGTAACAAAATGCGCTGATTTTGTAAATCTATCAACTATCACCTAAATTGCATTTCTTTTGCTTGGATTCAACGATAACCCTTTTACAAAATCCATCATTATATGCTCCCATTTCCATTCAAGAGTCGAAATAGGTTGAAGAAGTCTGGTGGGAACCTGATGTTCGGCCTTAACTTGTTAACAAGTCAAGCATTTTGGAATGAACTCAACTATCTCTCTTTTTAGACCAGGCCACCAACATAATTCCAACAAGTCACAATACATTTTCGTTCCACACTATGCCCATATTTTACTTATTTTAATTTAATTCATCAAATTACTATATTACCCTAGGTTAATAATTAATTTAAAACACCAAATCTATCCCCATATTTGTCCATTACATAAATATATGGCACAATTACCATCAAAGGAAGGTTTTAATTTCATAATTGGTCCTTCAATTTAATTAAATTCTAACTAAATAAACTTATTTACAATTGAATCCCAAACCTATTAGGACTAAAAGAATAATTAATCCACAAGCTAGTGAAATCAATCATAACACCACCGCTTGGAAACTTTGACCATGGTTTAATTATCATTTAAGTCCCTTTTCCTTTATCAATTACCCATTTAATCAAATAGTGATTAAATTTTACATCTTTTACAATTTAGTCCTTTTTAATTAATTAACTATCAAAACGTTAAAATTTTTCAACGAAACTTTAATACCACCTTAATGCCACTCCGTAAACATTTATAAAAATATTTACGGCTCGATTTCTAGAAATGAGGTCCCGATACCTAACTTTCTAAAACCACTTGACCTAGGATTTTACCACTTGAACCTAATAATTCATTATAAAACATAAATTACCCATTCAAAAATCTTTTTAAAACTAAATTTGACTCGTAAAAAGTAAATAATAAAATTTACGAGCTTACTTGTCGGATTTGGTGGCCTCGAACCACTGTTTCCAACACCACTGAAAATCAGGATATTACAAGTTTGTTGAGCACCAACTGAATCAACGTTCAATGCTACTGATTCGACCCTAATTTCATTCTCAACTAAGTAACGACTACTATGAATACTCTGATTAACTTCAGTTCTAGATTCTCCCGACATTATTCAACTATAAAATAGAAATAGTATAATCAACATCCAAATCCTGACTCAGACTCGAAACAACTTTGGCATGTACCTCTAGACTCGATGTAACACCCCAAACCCGACCTAGACGTTATGGCCGAATCCTGAGATGTCTCAAGGTAGGGTTTTGCAAACGGAGTCGTTTCGTCAAGTCATTAAAGTTTCAAATTTCATATATGTTTATATTTATTTTTGAAAGCGTTTTCTTAATTTATTTATCTGCCAAAACATAAGTACAGCGGAAGTCATAAAATGTTTAATTAGGAAATCTCGTTTTAGTTTTCAGAAACACTTTGTTTTGATAAAACCTTGTTTTAGGCTATTCGTCTCAAATAACATATTTAAATCGAAAACTCAAATCCAAAATAAAACCAACAGTCCGAAGAGTCCAATTTTTACAAAACTCCCAAAATAATCCTTAATTTAAACTAAAACCATAATCATAAAGTAAGTTCATAGACGTGTGGTCATCGCGAGACTCCACCACTCCGATCCGCCTAAGTCTATGGATTACCTAAACGGAACAGACAAACAGTAGTGAGTTTACGTAAACTCAGTGTGTAACCCATAGAAATAGATATGCAAAGCATACAGAAATCCCATATACAGTCAGATACAGATTCTGATTCATGTCTATTTTAGAGACAGATAACAGTTACAGATATGCAGATCAGATATACAGAATCCTACCCCCATCCTCTACACACCAACTCCAACCATCCCATCACACCATGTGGGGTTAGAAACCCCCACCCATCCCTACACACCATATCGTGCCACTGCGAAACATATCAGATAAAGTACAACCAAGCTGCCATAATATAGGCAAAGGTCGCCATACAGAACACTTCTTCCATATATACAATCCCAACCCAAATACAAATACGTAATACAGATATAGAAACAAATATAACATGCTTATCATGCTTGTGTACAGATATCAGATATACATATAGGAGAATAATCAGACATGCATAATAGTATCCTACTTAGAGCATACTATCAGAATATCAGATCACATAATCTAGGGTTTGGTTAGCCCTTACCGTCCTTTCGATAGGCCCACAGTCGATCGGAATGACCCGTGCGGCCCTAGGGAAAATTTTAGAAATATGGGCCCATATGCTCGTATGGCCTACACGTCTAGATTGGCTTTGCCCGGGTGGCCTACACGGCCTGGCCCAAAACATACACGCCCGTGTGGCATGCATGCGTGGGACCACACACCCAACTTGGCCTAGCTCGTGTGACGAACACGGCCAAATTCACACCAGCACACAGTCGTGTCTTGTGCACGGCCATGCCTTCATCAATCACATGGCCATATCTCACAAACGGCCAACAACACGGCCAGGCACACGCCCGTGTGGCGTCGCTAGTGAGGTTTTTTGGCTTTCGCCGAAACTCAATTTTGTGCGTTTTGGGTGCACATCTAGTACGCTTTCGTCGCGAAACCTTTAGCAACCTATTTATGAGTCAAACACGATTAACCAAAAACACAAAAACCGACTCACCGCTAACAAAAATGACAACAGCCTCGAATTAAGCCGCTGTAATGAAATCTTCTGCCTCACAACCTTCACCTAAACATGGATTTTATCGATTAACCACCAAAATATAACATTGCCAAACCCAAACCATAGTTAAAGGTGATGCAAAATCTACTTACCAACTAACTAAATAATAGGAACCCACAGTAACAACGATTGAACGTAGGATTTACATTCCGAATCAAAGAAATGAAAGAGAGTTTATCAAAAGGGATTCGAACACAGAACCTCCCACACACTAACTTCCTTACCACCCGAACCAACAGGCTCATTCTAATATGAATTAAGAGACAATTTTATGTAAGCCCACTCCTCAAGGGTAAGGCTTGGATAAAAAATAACAAAATCTGCTAAAGGTGGGATTTGAACCCAAGACCTCATACACACACTCAAAACACTTAACCACTGAAGCAGATACATACTTGTGCCAGATATCTACAGAAATAGAAATAAATTATTCAAGACATTACACTCGATTTAGTCTAAAAATTGGCTAGATTTATAGCTTTGGTACTAATAAATGTAACACCCCTTACTTGGTCCAATCGCCGAACCCGCGTAATAGGATGCTACAAACAAGTACAAAACGATTACATGCAATTTATTAATCAAAACCTTAGTTTCATACCATTACATCACATATGATCCAGTAAAACATGTAATTCAATAAATTTTGGGTTTATATCGAGCTTACAAAAGCTTAAAACCAACTCGGTATCAAGCAATGATCAATTAGAAATAAAAATAAAAAGATGGAAAAATCTACAAATAATGTCACACGACTGTGTCCCCTGATTGTTTAGAAGGCTAAGGCTGTGTGGGATGGGACACATGATCGTGTAGGCAAGTCGGGTAACAAACTGATGCCATGTGGGGTTGGAGTCACACGGTCATGCGAATAACCGTGTAAACTCACTAGTGTCGTGTGGGTCAAAAGTGCAAATATTCACAATATGCACATGGTCGTGCCGCTGGGCCATGTAACAGACTGCGACCATGTGCACCAAAAATAAACCGAAACCTATAAACCAAACAACCGTGTCTAATGCTGTGTAAGGCACACGACCGTAAGCTAGGTCGTGTACCAGACTATGTGTACCTAAAAATACCTTTCAATGCAAGTTTTCTAATCTTAAATCACTTAAGCCTCAAGAAACCATTAAACGATATCTCAACCAATTCAAAAGCATCAAAATCTTATAAAAAAGTCACTTATAACAATCATCCTAAGTGCTTAACCAATATGCAACAATTGGCACCTTAATCAACAATTCAAAACCAACCAAAATACCACAATAAACCATACCAATATGCCTCCAATGGCACATCAAAACAATAACCCAAACATGCATTCGTTTAACCATTCTAACCATTTCACAATTGGTTTCATATCAACCTTATAACCTATGCACTAAATCTACCAAGTCATTTCAAGCATGTCATAGGCATAAGCATCATCTTTCCATGTCTATTTCATGCTATATCACTTAATTACCTTATAAGTCAATAACATACACATCAACCACTTACAAAATATCATTATCAATATCATTGCCATCACACATATGAATATATGCTTATGATTCTCAAATTGCCAACATAGCCCAAAATGAACATCATATAACCATAAGACCTGCACACGGAAAACTAAATCGTACACTCAGAATAACTCGGTGATATTTCTATAATCCAAACATTAAACATAGAATAAATCATTTTAAATGCATAAGCTAAAATTAAATGGTAATATAAAATTAACTTATCATTAATGCCAATTCACATATATTCTTCGTTTAAACTAACGCATCTTGTTGATATAAATTCATAGTAATCCATTTCAGATATCATTTGGTATTTCTATTCCCAATTCCATGCATACAATTAGCACATCTACCATTGTTCAAATCATGTCACAAATAGACATTCCATTTGACATTTTTCTTCCATTTCATATCTATTTGTTATCTTAACATCAATTACCACATCTCATATCAATTCTTTGATGTCATGGATTCAAGGCCTATTCATTATCATGAATTCAAATATAACATCTTGCTTTTATCTATTATTTCCTTATTAACACGACTCAAACTCGAACGGATTAGCGTACCCAACCAACACACCAGTTTGGCACCAAGTGCCTTATCGGATAAATCCAAAACAAATAGTTGCACCCAATGTGTCATCGATATAACCGAAGCAAATTTCCACCCAATTCCTCATCGACTCGTAGTTGAAGTAACCGTGTACTCTTTTTATCCAATGGCATGCCAATTATATCTAACTGTGCTCGAACAATTAATAGAGTATCCATTACATATTTTATTATCAACCAATACTTCAATTCACACCAATTTACATCATGAATACATTTATCCAACAAATGGAAAAAAAATCATCTTATTATATATTCAATTTCACATTTGCATAAATACACACAATTTTTTAAATATATTCAATTTAATCCTTATAATCATCAATCAATCCAAATCAACCCAATACATCTCGTTTTAACAAGGATCTCACCTTACATTCAAATCAATTCAAGTCACTATGCTGCAATTACAAGTTAGTTTGGATTATAAAAACACAAACCATAAACTCTGAGCTATTCGTAGACGATTTTGTCTTTTCCTTTATTTTTCAAAAAATTCGAGTTAACGTTAGCTACGAATTAAAACAGACTAGATATTTCGTCAATCACTCAACCATTTTCACATTCAATTTCTATTTTTATAACTTTTGCATTTTATTCAATTTAGTCCCTAAAACTGAGACTAACATAACTTTCAAATTTAATCATAAATTTTTATGTCAATTTTACTCGAGGCCTAAATTAACATCATATTTTTCATTTCTACAACAAATTCCAAAATTTGTGCAATTTAGTCCCTATTACACTAAATCATCAATTGAATTTACAATTTAGTCATTTTTTAATACTAAATTTAAAATCTATCAAATTGGTCCTTAAAACTTCAACTATTCAACATTGGAAACATCCTCAAACTTTAACAGTATTAAAAAATATGATATGGGTCAGTTAGTTTGAGCACCCAAGATTACAAAATCATAAAAATTACAAGGAAATGACTAAAGCGAGCATACCAATTGAAGCTTGAAACTTAAAGGAAACTAGGCCAGTCATCTTCTCTTCTTCCCCAAGGTTTCGAAACTTTGAAATGCAAAGAGAAAATTGTTTTTTTCTCTTTCAATCCATTAAGGTTATCATCTTTACTTAATTAATTAAATTTTTTCAGTTTATAAATTATTTTATTAGAATTTTAACTATATGAAACCCACCCACTAATAATTTAACATTGGTTTAATTGCCTCATAAGTCCCTCAGCCAAGTTCTACTTAATAATCCACTAATAATTAAATTTTTGACACTTTTACTAATTCGCCCAAATTATTTATCCAAAATTCAATTCACTTCTAATATAACTCCGTACATATTTAATACTGATATTTACGAGTCTAACTTATGAAAATAGGGTTCTGAAACCGCATTTTTTGATACCACTAACTTTCGGGTCGTTATAGACATAAAGATTTACTATATGAACCCCAGGTTTTAAGGGAACCACATAATTACAATATACTTATTCACCTCACGGAGGAGTCTTTAAAGGTACCCCTATTTCCCCTTCTTCCTATGTGCATGACTCTATAATTACTATGAATCCTTGATTCCAAACAACTTGGCTTGGTCTCTCCTCGAGTTCATTATTCCATGAACCTTGCAAAACATAGGTCAGACTTTGGTAAGTTCAATAAACCTAGTGAGTTTCTAGTTATCACATAATTAGTCCCCGTCTTGCTAGGTTTAAATATTAAAACTAGATACAATATACTCCCTACTCGTTTTTGGAAATTTTCTCTAAAACTCGTCGTGGTGGACTTTATGTTGTTCCCTATCCTACCCATATATGGATAAATCATTGAGTGATTTCCATCCGGCCATTCCCCTAGCCTTTGATTAGCCTTGTCAATTCCCTTGAATGTTTCACCATCTCTGTAGACTCTATCATTTCTTTTACTTATTCTCTCTCTTCCAATTATTCCTAGTGTGGAAGCCTTCTTTTCACCACATCCCTATAATGTAGTCCTGCGGTCTACCCTTCTAACTGCTCTTGGGTATTTTTCCTTTCGTGATCATTCCAAATTTGAATAGTCCAAGGCAAACTCTTACTATTACCCTAGTCCTATTGGGCTTACTGTCATCCTATCCTTTGGGATACCTAGATGATATTCCCCTTAAAAAGAAACAATCCTGAGAGACATTTTTGCCATTCAACATATTCTTCTTTGTTGATGGGTTTTAGCTCACCCTTTTTTTCCTTATGGACTAATCAACGTACGTATGAGAAGTCACTAGCCTATAAGGTTTCTCTGAGTGCCCTCAGCATTCTTTAATGGCGGATCCTTATATATTATCCTTGATTAAATCATTTCTCGTTAGCCTATAAATTAGGCGCCACCAGTACGTCAACTCCTGTGTCTCCTTCCTATTGGTTAACATTCTTATGCCCTGTTGTTTTACACGACTACTATTCCTATAATCCTTTCTCATTTCCATTATGTTCCCATTCATTGGTGAATTAATTTGACTCAATAGTCGAATATTGCATGTCCATATTTTCATTTTCCTTCTAACCCTTTTTTTTCCTTGTTTGTGGGTTGTCCCATTATTTCTGTTCTGATTTTTCACCCGTTTATAGTCCCAACGGACTCTCTATGCTGCCAAAGCTAAGCCATGGTATTAAAAACTATACCCCATGTTTAATGTACTGGTGGACTCCATTGGTTGCTATAGCTTGGCTATAGTCTTACACCTCGGGATCCCTATTTTTATTGTCCCTACTGGCTACCTAGTGTTTAATGTTCTAGCGGACTATCCCGTGTTTATTATCTCATCAAGCTATCCCGTGCTTATTGTCCCATCGGACTATTTATGATGTCGTAGCATCTTTCAACTATAGTCTTACACAATATAACCCCTGTTTACCGTCCTGGTAGACTATTAAAGGATGTCAGAGCGTCTGTCAGCTATGGTCTTACTCATTTCTATCATGATGTCATAGCATCTTTGCAAGTGTAGACAACCGCTACAAGTAATAGAGTGACAAGTAAATGTCGAGTTATCGTACCCACAAGGACTGTGAAAAGAATTATTTATGAATGCAATTTTAAAAACACTTTGGTGAAGAAAAATAATTTGATTTAAAGAGGTGATTAAAAACTAGGATTTTATCTAAGTAAAAAAAAGTTCCAATGCACGATTTCAAAAGATTATTTTAATCAAGATGACATAATTGTGCTAGATTAATTACAGTTATTAACTTAGAATTACTAAACTCATGTTTATGTTGTTACGAATAAATTCACGGCACCTCGGTAATTTGATAACTTATGAACATACTCACCTACCAAAATCCATTTATCTCTTGACTATATCTCAACGTCAATTCAACCAATTGAACAAATTTTAATAAGCAAATGTGTTAATGCACATACATACTTATGAAATTAAAATAATCTCTTATACATATCTCTATGTCAATTTAAACAATTAATTCAATCTCATAAGCACATAAAAGATTTTGTGAGGTAATAATGTATTTCTACCTTGAAACAGTTTAATCACAATAATCTTGCAAGTTATGCAAGGCTAATGTATCGTTAGATACCGTTGCTAATTTAACCCTCAGCTACCTTAGATGAATAAACATGCACTGATTAAGTATCGTGTCAATTAATTACAATTTCAATCCGTTTAAATAATTATTTCATTAGTTACCTTACAATTGTAATGCAAGAATAACTTAGTCACAATTTTACTTAATCAAACATCTTACCGAGGCCTATAACAACACAAACACAATTTTAATAAATTAAGTAGACAAAATGCAATCAACCTAACACGAATTAAATTTAAGTCATATTAATTAAATTAAACAAATCAACAACACAATTATTCATGGACATGTTCATAACAACGACAATAAAATTAAAAAGAATAAGGAACAAGAATCAAATCTGGTGTTTCTCTGAGGCTTAACTAGTTTGCTCCGCTCATACTTCTTCGCTTGTTCTTGTTGAACTGAGGCTTCCACGAACACTTGAATACTGTTCCACATGATAGTTGAAGGACTCTTTTTCAATAGGTGAAATCGGAAAAGGAATAAGGGAAGAAAATGACGAACAATAGAAGGGAATGAAGAGAGAAAAGTGAGAGAGAAGTGAAGAAATGAATGGGTTTGAGATGTCTTTGAAGTGAGAAGAAAATGGGGTATTTATAGGTTGGGATGGCTGCTAAAATTAGTAAAAATTAGAAGCCATAGAGTCCTCCCATGGCCGGCCACACATGTGGCAAGTTTGAAGGTTTCAAACTTGTTATTTTAAGGTAAGGGCAAAACTAGAAAGGTATAAATTGTGGAGGGGTTTGAATGCAATTTGAAGAAGTCTTCAAGGGTTATTTTGCAAGCTAAATAATCAGTCAAGCAAGCTGACTTGGTCAGTATGTGGGACGATTTTCTCAGTTCACCTCAATTCGGCCCCTTTTCATAATTAATTAATAATAATTTATTTAACCAAAATTAAATTGGATTAAAATTAAAATTAATTATATTATGAATTAATACACATAATTTGGACCGTTTTAGGCTAAAAAATTAATTCACCTTGATGCTTCAAAATTGCATCTCAGTTTTGAGCTTCTAGCATTGTATATCGAGCTGGTTTTCGCCCTTTGTGCAAATCTATCGAAAATAAAAAAAATTAATCTAAATTTGATATGAAATTAATTAAAATTCAACATGTTCATAATTTGAGTGCAATTTAATTATTTTATAATTATTATTTATTTATCGACAAGAATTTTACCGAAATTGCATGAATTTGAGTTAAAAAGGCCATGAAAAGTGTGTGTATTTTCGTGTTTCCACACCCCAAAACTTAATTCATTGTTCGTCCCGAGTAATGCACAAATTTGAAAAGAATTTCTCTGAAACACCTTTGAAAAATTCTTTCAGAACAACATTCTTCCCAAAATTATGAATTTAGTATACTTATGCTCAAGAACAAGAATTTTGTGATTTACGCTACTTAAGTGTACATATCGTTTAAATTAATTTCAATTATTCTTACGATAGCAAAAATAGACTAAATTATTCCTAATAAAGACATGTTAAATCCCTATCAATTTTATTTTATTCCCTTATTCAAGATTAGGTGCAATCATTAAGTTTAACTTATGCATTGATATGTTGAACATAGCAATTTCTCTCCACTAAATTTTATGGTACGATTTGCATGCTTTATTAAAAATACATTTATGTCATTATTAAGCTAACATAACAATTATTGAAATAATCGAACTTTATTTATACTAAATCTTAGCATACTTAACAAAATTTCAAATTTTTGAACAAAATATATCCTAAACATAATTAAAAGAAAAATTCATTCTGAGTGGAAATAATTTCAATTTTTCGGTCCCCCTACCTAAGATGAACAATGTCCTCATTATTAAAAGTGAATAGATACTATAAACCAGGTAGATTCTAGAAAGGATGAGGTGAGTCAATTTCACTGCTTAAGTACCAAGCTCTCTCTATATCCAATCATAGACATGTATATATCTATTGCCACACTTTGTACTTTACAACTTGTTCATTTTTATTTATGATTTCCACCTCTTGTTTTATTAAATGAAAATAAAAATTCCTAATAAAACCTAATCCTATTAAATAACCTAAGAACAGAAATAAAATAAAGTCAATATCCTCCCTTTTTATTTATTTTCAGATCCCTCCGAATTCGACTCATCTTTTGCTCCATCACCTTTTTTTTGCATGAATCGCTTTTCTCCCTCTTCGATAGTGGACTCCATGGTTCAAATATGAAATCTGGAAACTCAGGGACAAAAATAAATTGGTCATTTTATATTTTTGTAAGAGCGCTTTTCATTGAGTCATCTCGTATTTTTGAATATCTCCAGTAAGCTTGTTGCTGCCACTACATATGTTGCATGATGTCCATCAACTTTGGTAGCTCATCTCGAAGATCTAGGCGAGACGATTGAGTGTTGAACATTGAAGTTGTGACGTCAGGTTTTGTTATTGGTTTTATTAGTTCTACCTTATCAAGGATTTCAGCTGGCTACATTGGTTCAATCTCTATGGGATCTTCTTCTTCTTCTTCTTCTTCTTCTTCTTCTTCTTCTTTTTTCTTCTTCTTCTTCTTCTTCTTCTTCGGGATCCTTGCTCTCTTCAACTCGTTGCTGTAGAACAGAGTCTCCAGCTATTCAGTAGAGGTCCCAATCTGTGATTGTGCCCTGGCTATAACCTGTCTTCTTTACGTTTGCAAGAATTTTAGTTTTCAAGCACAAAATTGTTATCGTAAAGGGAAAGTAAGTTGGGCTACTTCTTCTAGTGGCACAATTCTGTATTTCTCTCTAGATGATTTTTCCTACATCAATGGTCTTTCCAGTTAAAATCGAGTATAATAAGACCATTCGCTTTAATGAAATTGTAGTCCCATGTAAAATGGGCATAAGGCTGAATCGAATGAAATAAAAACATACCTTCACTAGTGGTGTTAAATATTCTTTATGACAACTGTGAATTCCTTACTTTGACACAGTCTACTTAGAACCTAGAACTGTAAGTTCCTTGAGAATTTCTTGTAGATCTTCAGACTCAAAATTTCTCATCAAGGAAGAATATTCGTTTTCTTCGAAATTAGGTAATTCAAAGAATTCATTAATAGAATTTGAGGTTATTGGTACCTTGATTCCATGAACAGGAACACCTGTCAATTCGCATGAGGTCAAATTCACATAAAGTTCATGAACAAACTCCTCATATGCACTAGGTCTTTTCTCACAAAATAATTCCCAATTGAGAGCTTCAGCAATTTGTCGAATGCGCGCCATGAAATCAATATAGTTGCTTTCTTTCAATGTAAAGCCTTTTTCTGGGTGCATCTATTGGTTCTTGAAAACGCTTTCGTATCTCGCTTTGGCTTCTTCAGAGTGGAATTTGTTTTGTGATTCGTCAATTTGAGCAGAGGCACGAGTTCTCTTGCGAGTCATGATTAACCTAAAAATAAGATGGAAACAAATATTTTCTCAAAAATTTAATTAGTATAAAATATTAATAATTCAATAAATTGAAAATTTAAATAATTAAATAAAACTAAAATTTAGTAGAAAAATTTGTCTTACCACGTTTTTCTAAAAATTAAGAACTCAAAAAAAAAAATATAAAGCAAAAAGGGTTGGTTTAGGGATGGTTGTAGGGTGTCTTGATGGTGTGGTGCGATAGGCAAGAGTGAGTAGCAAGACAGCAGCGGTACGCTAGGGAGCAGCAAGGCATGCATGTGCCACGCGAATGCGGGAGAGTGGGCAGCAGGTAGGTGCGTCGAGCAGGCCTAGCGAGCTACTAGGCGCGCGAGTTGGTGTAGATGCTGCTGAAGCTGGATGAGCGGGCAGCTGCAATGAGAAGGAGCAGGCTGCTGGTGCCGAAGGTGGGTGTTTGTGTGGCTAGTTTAAGGTGATGTGAAAAAGTGGAAAAGGTGTGTGAAATTAATAGTTTAGGGAGTAAGAGTTTAATTAGAATTCTTAGAACAAATTAATAATTAAAATATTCTAAGTTCTAATTCTACATAGAGTTAACAACAATTAATAATTAATATAATGCATATTAAATTATTATTTGCTATTAATTTATTAAAATAAATACTTATTAGATAAAATATGATCAAATTTAAACTAATCCTAATTCTATGCAAAGTTGATAACAATTAATATATATTATAATAGATATAATTATATATTAATGAGTATCATTTATTTATTAACTTATATTAAAAAATTTATTCTAGATGCCTTTTGAAAACATTTACAAAAGAGACATCTAATTTTTAGTATTTACAAAAGAGCAACCAAATTTTGAAAATAGTTCAATTAAGTACCTAGACTTAAAGAAAATTTGAAATTGAGTTGCAATTAAAACTTGGATCAAAATTGACCCTTCTATTTAGAAACTAAAAATTTATTTTGCCATTTTAGGGAATAATTTCTCAGAATATTATGTTAAAATCAATTTCCAGGAAAGATTGGAAGGGTTACAAGCAGTCCCGTTTAAGTTTCAATCTCCTAGACAGAATTTATTTAAACATACTAATCCCGAAAATATACCCTAAATCATTTATTTCAAAAGAAAAACAAGAAAAATTAAATATCTGATAAAATGAACGAAATTTGATCCCGTTCAATTTTATCTCCCCAGTAATGTTTTAAGCGTTCAGCATTGACTCGAAAATTACCTCCCTTACTTTGAAGTTCGACAACTCCGTATGGATAAACTTAGTGAATTGTAAATGGACCGAACCAACGTGATTTTAACTTACCTAGAAATAACCTTAATCTAGAATCGAATAATAAGACTTGCTGTCCTGGTTCAAATTCTCAAACCCGAATGTGCTTGTCATGCCATCTCTTAAGCCTTTCCTTGAGTAATTTGGCATCCACGTATGAGAACATTCGAAATTCTTCTAACTAGTTGAGTTGGAGCATCCGTTTTTCTTTAGCAAGCTTAGGATCCAAGTTAAGTTGTTGGAGAGCCCAGTAAGCTTTGTGCTTTAACTCCAATGGCATATGACAGGCTTTCCCAAAGACCAACCTATAGGGTGACATCCCTATAGGTGTCTTGTATGCTGTCATGTAAACCCATAAAGCATCATCCAATCTTTTGGACCAATCTCGTTTGTTTTGGCAAACTACCTTCTCGAGTATACATTTGACCTCTTTGTTTGCCAGGTGAGCTTGCCCATTCGTCTGCGAATAGTAAGTTGTTGCAACCTTGTGCTTCACTCTATGTTTGTCGAGTAACCATTTCAACCATTTGTTCAAAAAATGGGACCTTTCATCCCTGATGATAGCTCTCGGGGTTCCAAACCTTGTGAACACATACTTCTTCAAAAAATTCATCACAACCTTAGCATCATTCGTCGAATATGCCTCTACCTCAAACTATTTAGACATGTTGTCTACTGCTACCAATATGTACTTGTGACCAAAAGATGGAGGGAAAGGACTGAGAAAGTCAATACCCTAAACATCGAATAACTCTACCTCAATGATATTTGTCTTGGGCATCTCATTTATGTTGGTGACGTTTCCAACCCTTTGACATCAATCTCAACTCTTTACGTAAGCATACGCATCTTTGAACTGTGTTGGCTAAAAGAATTCGGCTTGTAATAATTCAGCCATAGTACGTGTACCTTTGAAGTGTTCCCCACTCGAAGCTGAGTGGCAATTATATAGAATCTTATGTACTTCATCTTCTGCCACGCATCCCCTGATCATTTGATCTGCACACTTTTTAAACAAGTATGGCTTTTCCCAGAAATAGTACTTCACATCGTGAAGAAACTTTTCCTTTTGATGATACGTCTTATCAATCGGCACCAAACCACAAGCTAAATAGTTTGCAATATTAGCAAACCAAGGGGTATTATGGACATGATTTACCTTCAGTATGTGTTCAACTGGAAATCTCTCCTAAATGGGTATAAGTGGAGAATTCCCTTCTTGCGGTCCAATTTGGACAAGTGGTCTGCTACTTGGTTTTCTACTCCCTTTCGATCTTGAATTTCTAGATTGAACTCTTGAAGTAGAAGTACCCATCGGATTAGTCTCGGCTTAGCGTCTTTCTTGGCAAGTAAATACTTAATTGTCGAATGGTCCATATAGACACTCACTTTGGTACCTACAAGATAGGATCGAAACTTGTCAAAAGTAAACACAATAGCAAGTAACTCTTTCTCTGGTACCGTATAATTTACTTGAGCTCCTGTCAAAGTTTGACTTGCGTAGTAGATTGGATGAAAAACTTTGTTCCTTCACTGGCCCATGACAGCTCCTATCGCAAATTCACTTGCGTCACACATTAATTCAAATGGCAAATTCCAATTTGGTGTGACGATTATGGATGTTGATACTAACCGACTCTTCAAATCTTTGAAAGCTCTTAAGCACTCCTCATCAAATTTGAATGTCGTGTCCTTCTCCAATAATTTGCATAAAGGTTTAGCAATTTTGGAGAAGTCCTTGAAAATCTTCGATAGAAACCGGCATGGCCCAAAAAGCTCCTAACACTCTTTACAGATGTTAGAGGTGGGAGTTTCTCAATAACGTTTACCTTCTTTTTATCTACCTCGATTCTATGTCTCGTTATTCGATGCCCTAGAACAATACCTTCTCGTACCATGAAATGACATCTTTTCCAGTTGAGTACGAGGTTTTTTTCTTCGCATCGCCTTAGTACCTTGGCTTAGATTGGCTAGGCAATCATCATATGTATCTCCTAATACTAAAAAATCATCCATAAAAACTTCCAAGTATTTCTCAACCATATCAGTAAAAATAGACATCATACATCTTTCAAATGTAGCAGGTGCATTACATAAATCAAATGGCATATGTCTAAATGCAAATGTATCGTACGGGCAGGTGAATGTTGTCTTGTGTTGATCTTCTGGTGCTACGGTAATATGATTATACCCCGATTATCCATCAAGAAAACAGTAATAGTCTCACCCCGTGAGTCTATCCAGCATCTGGTCCAAAAACGGCAAAAGAAAATGATCTTTCCTAGTCGCCTTGTTCAGCATCCGATAACCATTGCAAATTCTTCATCCTGTAACCATTCTAGTCAGTATCAACTCGTTATTCTCGCTTTCAGTGATTGTAATACCTCCTTTCTTTGGCACGCACTGGACCGGACTTACCCACGAACTATCTGAGATGGAGCAAATTATACCCGCATCTAACCACTTGATGATTTCTTTCTTTACCACGTCCTTCATCATGGGGTTCAGTCTTTGTTGTCCATCAATCATCCCTTTTTCACCATCTTCCAGGATGATCTTATGCATGCATACAGACAGACTAATGCCTCTAATATCAACTATGGTCCATCCGATAGCCTTTTTGAGTTGTTTCAATACTAGGATGAGTTTCTCTAATTGCCCAATGGTTAATTCCGCCGAACAACCACAAGTAAAGTAGAAGCGTTACCTAAATAAGCATATATTAAATGTGAGGGAAGTACCTTCAATTCTAATTTAGGTGGCTCCTTGATTGACGCTTTTAGTTGGGCATAATCCCTATTCTCTAACTCCAAAGATTTAAAATGGGATTGCGGATTAAATCACCTTTGATTAGCTTCTAGCAAATCTAAGTATTCATCCTCCTTTTCATCATTTGGAGGGTCTGATGTCAAAATTTGTTCCAATGGGTCCTCAACATAGTTAAGTTCCTTTTCCATGGTCAATTCCTCTAAATTGGACACTATAAAACAATCATCAATTCTGTTAGGAAATCGCATAGACTTAAAAACATTAAATGTTACCTGATCGTCCTGAACACGCACAGTAAGCTCGCCCTTCTGCACGTCAATAAAGGTCCTTCCAATTGCTAAAAAAGGTATTCTTAGGATGATTGGCAATTATTTGTCTGCTTCAAATTCTAGAATAACAAAGTCAGTAGAAAAAATAAATTTGTCTACACGTACCAATGCGTCCTCGATTTTTCCTTCTAGATGTGCTAAGGATCAATCTGCTAATTGAAGTGTAATCGTAGTAAGTCTAACTTCACCTATCCCCAACTTCCTAAATATTGACATAGGCATCAAGTTGATACTCGCACCTAAATCACATAGCGCCTTACCACAATATGTTGCTCCAATGTTGCAAGGTATGGTAAAACACCCAGGATCCTTCAACTTCGAGGGTAGCTTGTCTTGAAGATGTGCAGTGCATTCCTTTGTCAGGGCTACCGTCTCAAATTCTCCAAGTCTTCATTTTTTAGATAGGATATCCTTCATAAATTTGACATAGTTCGGAATTTTTTTCAATGGTTCAACCAACAGGATGTTGATATGAAGTTGCTTGAGTACGTTTAAGAACTTCTTGAATTGAACTTCCTGCTTCTACTTCTGAAGTCTTTGAGGATACGGTGGTGGAAGCTTCTTTACTGGAACTGGTTAATTCGTCTTTTATGGCGATTCTATATCTAACAAAGTTATTAGTTTATCATAATTGATTGGTTCAGAAATTACCTTATTGGATTTTTTAGATTCAGGTTCCGATAAAACTAAAATTTTAACACTCAGTTGAACTTCCTATGAGTCTTGAGCATCAACTGGCTCCTTTTCAACTTCGATTGTGTTGGGCTCTAATGTCTTTCCGCTCCTCAATGCAAACGCTTTACAATGCTCATTTCCTAGATTCTTCGGATTCTCCGTATCACTAGGTAAAGCACCTTGTAGTCGGTTTCTGAGTTTAATTGTAAGCTGGCCCATTTGATTTTCCAGGTTTTTTTAATGTAGCTGTTTGGCTTTGGATTAAGGCATCATTCTTGGCTATGTATGCCTTTAAAAAATTTTCTAAGTCATTGGATGGTTCAGCTTGAGGTTGTTTCTGCAGTTGTTGGGTAAAAATGGGGGCTGGGTTGGTCTAGGTTGGACGTATGTGTTACTTGGTCCAACCCATTGGTTACTCCTGAAGAAATTAGGGTGGTTTCGCCACGATGGGTTATACGAATTGGATTTTAGTCCTTGCAATCCTCGATTTTGGTTCTAGTTACCCATGTAATAAACGAATTATGCATTCGATGGACATTCTTTGAACATAAGTCCTTCTCCACAATAGACACAGACTACATTTTCAAAATGGTTCGGTGGTTGTGCTACAAAACTAGTAAACTCATTAGTGGTAAAATTTTTAAGCATCGAGGAAATCGAGGATACCTGAGATGTGAGTAAAGTGAGAGCATCTACTTCGTGTATTCTAACGACTCATCTTCCTGACACTGCTCGATTGGTTGGCCATTGATAATTATTGCTGGCAATCCTCTCGATGATTTCATAAGCTTCATTGTAAGACTTAGAAATGAGAGCACCATTAGCAGAAGCATCCACTACCATCCTCATGTGAGCATATAAACCATTATAAAACGTCTCAAGTTGGATGCAATGAGGGATTCTGTGATGATGGCACTTCCATAATAATTCTTTGTACCTTTCCCATGCCATATACAAGGACTCATCATCTATTTGTTGGAAAGCAGTGATCTCGTTCCTCAACTTAGCATTCCTTCTAAGCGAAAAATACTTCATGAGGAATCTTTCTACTAGCTCTTGCCATGTGGAAATTGAATTTGGTGGCAATGAATTCAACCAAGCTTGAGCTCTATCCCTTAGCGAATATGGGAACAACTTCAATCGCAGTGCATCTTCGAGTACTCCAACTAACTTAAAAGAATCGCTCACCTCCATAAACAGTCTTAAGTACAGGTGAGGATCTTCGGTAGGTATTCCAATGAATTGTCCCGCTGTATGAAGCATCTAAAACATGACTAGCTTCAACTCAAACCGTTGTGCCTCAACTTCAGGTCTTTTAATACTCGACTTAAGATCATGAAACACTAGCACGACATACTGTCTTAGAGCTCTATCCCTATCATCAGCAATAAGGATAGGATTTTCAGCAGGGTTTCCTTCATTTCCTTGATTCGGATTCTCGATTTTCATATCTTCGGTCCTTCTCTGACTTGCTTGTCTTCTTCGTTGTCAAAAAGTTATTTCAATCTCAGGGTCTATGGGGAGTAAATCGATGATTCGATCAATACTCATAAACACCTGAAATAAACAAAGAAAAATTAATTAAGTTAAAATTGAACAGAAAAATTAACCGAAATGCAAAATTAACAAATTCACAAATAATGACTTTTAAAATAGTCCCCAGCAACGGAGCAAAAAACTTGGAACGATGGAAATGTGCAAGTGTACACAATCGTAACAAGTAATAAAGTGACAAGTAAATGTCCAGTGGTCGTACCCACAGGGACTGTGAAAAGAATTATTTATGAATGCAATTTTAAAAACACTTTGGTGAAGAAACATATTTTGATTTGAAGAGGTGATTAAAATCTAGGATTTTAACAATGTAAAATAAATAAAAATAAATTAAAAGTTCCAATGCATGATTTCAAAAGACGATTTTAATCAAGATGACATAATTGTGTTAGATTAATTACATTTCTTAACTTAGAATTATTAAACTCATGTTCATGTTGTTACGAATAAATTCACGGTAACTCGGTAATTTGCTAACTTCTGAACATACTCAACTACCAAAATCCATTTATCTCTTGACAATATCTCTACGTAAATTCAACCGATTAAACAAATTTTAATAAGTAAATATGTTAATGCACATGCATACTTATGAAATTAAAATAATCTCTTCTACATATCTCTCTGTCAATTCAAATAATTAATTCAATCTCATAAGCACATAAAAGATTACGTGAGGTAACAATGTATTTCTATCTTTAAACAGTTTAATCACAATAATCTTGCAAGTTATACAAGGCTAATGTATCGTTAGATACGGTTCCTAATTTAACCCTCAGCTACCTTAGATGATTAAACATGCACTGATTAAGTATCGTGTCAATTAATTACAATTTCAATCCGTTTAAATAATTATTTCATTAGTTACCTTATAGTTGTAATGCAAGAATAACTGAGTCACAATTTTACTTAATCAAATATCTTACTGAGGCCTATAACAACACAAACATAATTTTAATAAATTAAGTAGACAAAATGCAATCAACCTAACACGAATTAAATTTAAGCCATATTAATTAAATTAAACATATCAACAACACAATTATTCATGGACATGTTCATAACAACGACAATAAAATTAAAAAGGATAAGGAACAAGAATCAAATCTGGTGTTTCTCTGAGGCTTGACTAGTTTGCTCCACTCTTACTTCTTCGCTTGTTCTTGTTGAACTGAGGCTTCCACGAACACTTGAATGCTGTTCCAAATGATTGTTGAAGGACTCTTTTTCAAGAGGAGAAACCGGAAAAGGAATAAGGGAAGAAAATGAAGAAAAATGGAAGGGAATAATGAGAGAAAAATGAGAGAGAAGTGAAGAAATGAATGGGTTTGAGATGTGTTTGAAGTGAGAAGCAAAGGGGGGTATTTATAGGTTGGGATGGCTGCTAAAATTAGTAAAAATCAGCAGCCATAGAGTCCCCCCATGGCCGGCCACACATGTGGCAAGTTTGAAGGTTTCAAACTTGCTATTTTAAGGTAAGGGCAAAACTAGAAAGGCATAAATTGTGGAGGGGTTTGAATGCAATTTGAAGAAGACTTCAAGGGTTATTTTGCAAGCTAAATAATCAGCCAAACAAGCTGACTTGGTCAGCATGTGGGACGATTTTAGGCCGCCCAGTGCTCGGTTGGATTGATTTTCTCAGTTCACTTCAATTAAGCCCCTTTTCATAATGAATTAATAATAATTTATTTAACCCAAATTAAATTGGATTAAAATTAAAATTAATTATATTATGAATTAATACACATAATTTGGACCGTCTTAGGCTGAAAAATTAATTCACCTTAATACTTCAAAATTGCTTCTCAATTTTGCGCTTCTAGTAGTGTTTACCAAGCTATTTTTCGCCTTTTGTGCAAATCTGTCGAAAATAATCAAAATTAATCAAAATTTAATATAAAATTAATTAAAATTGAACATGTTCATAATTTGAGTGCAATTTAATTATTTTATAATTATTATTTATTTTTCAAGAAGAATTTTACCGAAACTGCATGAATTTGAGTTAAAAGGGCATGAAAAAGTTTGTATATTTTCGTGTTTCCAGGGACCGAGAGTATATTTATAGGGAACCTTTTCAAATGGTTTTTCTATCTTCTTAATGTTCAGGTTCTTCTTTCTAACCGTAACATTCTCTTATTATTCTTCAATAAGATCGAACTAAGATCTCATCTAATGAGTAGATGAATCTGTCTTTTGGTAAGTCTTACAACTTTGCATGTTACTATTATAAAAGGGAAGAGTGATGTAGGAAGGCCCTGCATGGGGGTAGCATGTAGAATGTCCATAAT
This sequence comes from Gossypium raimondii, assembly GCF_025698545.1. NCBI lineage: Eukaryota > Viridiplantae > Streptophyta > Magnoliopsida > Malvales > Malvaceae > Gossypium > Gossypium raimondii. The sequence continues at coordinate 27,204,560 of NC_068571.1, read as the reverse complement.
AGGGATTCTAATGAAAATCTTATGACCTTTTAAGCAGTTGCTGCTACTGGGTTAGGAAAGACAATCGAAACAGAAACTGCAGGTCGAAGGAAAGGTAGGTCTCTAGTGAACCTCTGAACTTGACTCTTGCATGTCATTTTATGTTGATTATGTTATAGTTATTGTTCCTGTGAACGAGTATGTACTCTTGTAAAGTGATGTAAATATAATGTGTGGGATGGTATGTCGATGTGTGATATACTTGTATTGGAATTATGTGTTAGAAAGTATGATTCCACTATAAACATGAATGAGATTTTCATAAGTGTCTCTACTGTGATGAGTTGGCTCATGGAGTCTGGGTAGGTGTAATAAGTTGTGTCGCATGCGTGGGTATGATCATTTTCTAATACCTTTTGTTATACGATTCCAGTATTGAAAAATCTATGTCATATGAAAATGTGGACAAAAAAGTTTTATTTGTGATGCCTCTGGTAGGGCAGTTTCATTACAAATTGGATTGGCAAATCATGGTCAGAGCGCAAATACGATATATGTAAAACCATGTGGGTGTGACCCCATTGCATCATTTGATAATATACCAAGATGGCGATACAGTGTGAGACCATGTGAGTGAGGCTCATTGGCATCCGTTGTGTTGGTCCACCAGGATAGTAAACTCGAAAGCCATCATGGAAAAGATGTAGTCCACCGGGACTGCAAACTTGAGAATTCTTTAGAAAGTCTTTGTGGCTAATCTTGTGAAAAGCCTTTATAGCGTATTATCTGGAAAGCTTTTGTGACTAATCTTGTGAAAAGCCTTTGTGGCCTATTATCTAAAAAGCCTTTGTGTCTAATCTTGTAAAAAGCCTTTGTGGAGTATTATCTGGAAAAACTGTGTGACAAATTCTGTAACGCTTAAATGGTGAGTGGTTAAACCTCCCATGCCAAGAAATCTGGGTATGTCTTGGAATTAAATTCTAAGAGAGTTTTCAGCATTGTATTCAACTGAGGAAACCACCTCAGTAATCCACCATGATGGTGAGTTTGTCGTATCTGGAGGTACAGTGGTGTAAAAGTTTGCCAAACCTGCGAATTCTCACCCTATGTATTAATGCTATCTAGACTGCTATTGGTTGATCAAAACCTTGCAATCATCTGAGTAAGTATGTTGCCTGGATTAATTGTAAAATTTGGTACAAACTATGTTTGGTCACTGTCAAAGCCAGTAGGAAGATCAGTTAAAGAGTAATACCCATAGGAATATTACATTGGGTAAAGTATTCAAATATTATCTTTATAGGGATGGTGAAATAGGATTCAAACTATGGGGTGAAATTGTAACCCACTAGTCAGATGAATCGTCTATAAGGTATTCAAGAGGAAAAGTGGGCGTATAGTTATCCGCTAACCAAGAATCAGAAGAGTATCCGCCAAGGTCTGAGAGGGAATCCAAACCCTAAGTCAAGAAATTCTACAACACCATTTAAAGGTAATATTGATTAAGGCCCACTAAGTTCCTTTGAACTTATATGCGTCTTTTGGTATGCAAATCTGTAAATCGAACTAGTGTGCTAGGAAGGACCAAGCCAGAGAATGCGCCCTGGTGGTAAACCGAGGGTAATATTATGCATACAGAGGTATGTTCTTAGAAATATATATTTTCAAATGACAAATAGTAATGCACGTTACGAATTCGTCTGGTAAATCAAACATTTATGTTGTAAGGTTTTATAATACCTTTAAAAGTCTAGGACAAATGATAAATGTTTTATTCAAACTTATTATCATAGGAATGATTTCAAAAAAATAAGAGGTACATTCATATGGCTTTCATAAATTGTAAAATTTGCTAAGGATGTAAGTTTTGTGACATCTTATGTTTGAATCCGATAAATCGGGTTGAGTATAGGGTGCTACAGAAAATTTGATGGTTTCTAGCTTAGATTAGATAGATATAGTGAAAAGGACTAAAGTTAATGGAAATGAAAGTTTCCCTCATACATAGATGAAAGTGGCATGAGAATGGAAGATAAATGAGGAAAAAATCTACATTTTCTCATCAAATACCTAATTATTTAATTAATGAAATAAAATAATATCAAAATAGTATTAAAATAATCCAACCAATTATTTCTCAACACCTTTTCACCATTAATCATTACACTTAATATTTATCGAAATTAAGAAATGACCATTTTGCTGTTCATATTTCTCTACAATTCTATCATTGAATCACTATTCACTTTTGGTAAAAATGTGTTATAGTCCTTCATATTTCTCCACTTATTCAATTTTATTTACCAATTTTGCGTCACAAGGACTTTTAGGTTATTTGCACTTTTGGTCCTTCAACTTTTCATATTTATATTTTGCCACCATAAATTTTGAATATTTTCACTTGAGTCACAAAACTTTTCACATATTTACAATTTAGTCTGTCTTAAATTAATATATCACAACATACTTTTTAATTCAACTTTTGTTGGCATCCATTAACCTTCTCTTTTATCATTTATTTTCTTTATTTTACTTTACCGAAAAATCCATTACACACAATTCTCATTTAATACTACTTTTATAACATAATGTTTCTAGGGTGTTAAACCAAGGTTGTTCACAAGTTGCAACCACATTTGTTAATTGTTTTAATATAAATATTAAATATCACCTTTTAATATTTTTAAAAATATAACTAATTTTTATGTATTTTTATATTTTATATTTTTATAATTTATGTATTTTTTAATTTATTATCTATATTTTTAATTTTTTTAAAAATTAAAAAGTATGGCTTTTTATATATATTTTTGAATATTTAGAATCAATACCAAGTTGATAAAATATGTAAATGTTATTAGTTTATTTTTAAAAATAAAGACCAAATTGATATAACTTGTAATTGTTAACGGCTGAATTTATCATATAAATTAAAAATAGTCATATTACTATAATAATTGAGTGTTAAATTTATTATTATTTCAATTGGAGAAAATACCATACCACTTTTTTGTTAGCCATTAGAACTAATTGGAGTTGGATAACTCACGCATGATTGAGTCACTAATATTGTAATTTACCTTAATATATGTATTTGAGGTTACGTATAGGTGAGTTTTGACTTTGTATGAATTTGCTTCTGAACCCCAATATACTCCAGGTCCCAAACCATCCAATGATAAAAATCTATTTAGGAGAAATAATTAAACTCGAAGAAAATTATATTATTTACCCACAAATAGAGTTAGCAATATCATCGGTATATTTCTAAGAACTAAAATATGCTTAAAAATAAATATAAAAAATTAAACTCCTTTCCAAAGAATTTCATAATCAATAAAATAATAAAAATTACTTTTCTAGAGGTTTGCGTCAAGGTTTACGTCAAGGGGACCCTTTGAGCCCTTTGAGCAAAGTTGGGGATTAGGACCTCTACAAACTTAGAACGATATTTGGGGCTTCTGAACATGGTTGGGCGTAGCAAGAAGGAATCTTTTCAGCAGTTAAAAGAGAAGATTGTTACTCGGATTGATGGGTGGAGTACTAGATTATTATCCCAAGGAGGTAAAGAAGTCTTTATCAAATCAGTGTTACAGGCCATTCCAACCTATGTTATGTCGTGTTTTTTACTACCAAAGACTCTTTGTGGGGAATTTGAAAATATATTTGCTAAGTTTTTGTGGCAGAAAGCACATAGAAGAAGAGGTATCCACTGGTGTCAGTGGAAATATCTATGTCGTCCTAAAGATGAGGGTGGTTTGGGTTTCAGAAATATGGCTCAATTTAATATCTCCCTTCTAGCTAAACAGGGGTGGCGCATTTTGAATAACCCAGATTCTCTAGTTGCAAAAGTTTTAAAAGCAAAGTATTTTCCAAATGCTGATTTTTTAGATTCTCATTTGGGGAATAATGCTTCGTATACATGGAAGAGTATTTGGGCTACTAAGGGTGTCTTAGCTAAGGGATTATGCTGGAGGGTGGGTAAAGGTACAAATATCTCGATTAATCATGATTATTGGATTCCAGGGTTATCGCGAGATGAATTACCAGCTTTAACTTCGAATTTGAATGTTAGTAAAGTTGTGGATTTAATTGAATCAAGCAGTAGAACATGGAAACAAGAGTTGATAGAGTATACCTTTCCAGAGGATGTTGCCGAGAAGATTCTTAGTATTCCGCTAGCAAAAAACCACACGATGATTTCCAAGTCTGGAGCGCTGAAGCGTCGGGTGAGTTCACAGTCAGGAGCGCCTATAAACTATTACAAAACACTGAAAATAATCCTAGAGCTTATGCTTTACAAGATGACTATAAGGACTTCTACAGGAAGCTATGGCTTCTTGATCTTCCTTCAAAAATAAAAATTACAGTTTGGAAGATCTCTTGGAATTTCCTAGCAACTCGGGTTAATATGCTTCTTAGAAGACTAATAAACTTTTCAGTGTGTCCTCGGTGTGGATCTGGATCTGAATCTATGGACCACCTTTTTCGTGAATGCCTGTTACAATTTCGATGTGGAAAGAGTTATCATTTTATAAGTATATGCAAGAAAATCGGTTGGGGTTTCTTGGTGGTTAATCTGGGTTTTTAAACAAAGCTCGGCATTTCAGTGTCGGACCTTCTGTGTTGCTGTATGGGCCATCTAGGGTGATAGGAATAACAGACTGCATAATAAAGGGAGTAAATCTGGAAAAGACATAGGAAGATTTGTTAACAGATACATTTCGGAGTTAGAATCGGTTGGTCAAAATAGTAGACAAACTCCATTTACTGTTACAAAATGGAAAAAACCAGAGGATAACTTTGTCAAAATCAATTTTGATGCAGCATATGAAAAAGGACAGAATAAAGCGGCTATCGGAGTTGTAGCCAGAGACAAAGAGGGTTTAGTTCTCTTATCTTGTTCGGAGGTTCATCAAAGGGTCTCCTCAGCTTTTGGAGCGGAAGCAATGGCGTGCCGGAAAGCTCTCCAAATCGGCGTTCACAAACAGTGGGAAAGAGTTATTATCGAAGGAGACTATTTATCAATAATAAAAAAGTGCAAAGCAAAAAGCCCAGATAAATCAATGGTGAGTGCGTTTATCCATGACATCCATCAGCTTTCGTTTTATTTTAAAGAATGCAAGTTTGAGCATATTCCTAGATCAACAAATAGCCTAGCGCATACTTTAGCAACAGAAGCGAATAAACGAAACAGAGGGGATTACCTGGTCGGACGAGTCCCTGATGGTGCAAAATTTCAAGCAGAAAATGAAAGGCTGAGAGAACCAGATTGAAACGGGGAAAGGGAGAATTGGAAGGAAGGAAATGGTGAAGAGCAGATATCAAAGTGACTTTTCAAAGCTCTTGGGTGGTTCAAAACGTCTTGAAGAAGGAAACAGGTGAAGAGACAGGACGTTTAATAGCTTTTGAAATTGATTGGGCAGGTGGAGCGGCTGAATTAATGTTTTGCAGTTTTTGTTTCCTTTTTTCTTTTCCTAGGTGATTAGGTTTCCTTTTATTTATGCTTCTGCTTGTCTTCCGTTTGGCCTAGACTGGTTACTGGGCTTGCTCTATTTTATGTTTCTAAAACTTATATGTTTATTACTAGTTTAAATAAAGCCCAATCTGAGTATTATTTCAAAAAAAAAATTACTTTTTAGCATGTACAATTCCAAATAATAAACTTTAGTCCTTGTAAGGGGTAAGGGGACAGGAAGTACTGCGTCCAAATAAAGAATAAATAAAAATTAGTAAACCACTGTTTATAATATTTTTCAAAACTCAATGAAGTGTTTTGTGTTAAATAAGTAATATACGTCACTCAACCAAATGTTAAGATCAGGTACAAAATCTTTAACTTTGCATAAAACAAAAACATAACTGTAGTTTTTTTTTTGAATAACAATGAGAAATTTAAAAAGAAAAAAAATGGGATTTTTATCAAAATAATATTAAAATTTTTAATTTCAAAAATGGGAAATTTGGAAAATGGTACTGTGGTGAATGGAGAAGGAACTGTCATTCGAAGCTACAGAGCTCAAGGGAAAAAAATCATGCCTTTCCCTTAAATTTTGTCCTTTAAAAACTTTTTTTTAAAGAAAAAAATTATTTTTTTCAATGTCTCCATCTCAACCTATTGCATGCCATTACCCTTTTTGCAATTTAAATTTCCATTTCATTTCATTTCATTTCATTTCCACAACCCCTAAACCAGAGTTCTCTTCTATTTCTTAAGAATCAATGTCATCCATAATAATAACAATAATAAAATTCCATTAACAAAGCAATATATATACCCCTCTCCCTTCCATCATTTTTTTACACCCCAAATCACTTACTAATAATATATTTCAGCAACTCAATCTGAAAAAAGACAACCCTCAAAAATCTTCTAGTATTGCTCTGAGTAAAGAAAAACTCGAGAGGAGGGTGGGGGGGGATCATTTCTCTCTCTTTTCCCATCATTCTCATCAGATCATCCACACTTTCCCTCATATCTAACAACCACAAATCATTAAAACTGCTATTTCAACTCCAAAATCTTTTTCTGTTTAGCTGCCTAACTCTCCTCACAAATGGAAACTGTGTCTAATATAAATCAATAGTCGGCAAAGTCTTCCACTCTCCCTTCCTTGTTAAAGCAAAGCACTTCTGATTTTTTTTTTTTTTACTTTGGGTTTTCTTCTTGACGGTGTTGTTTCATATCAACAGTTCTATCTGCCAGAGAAAAGAGTAGAGACTAAATTATATATGTAAAACTAAAATTTTTTGGTTCCTTGATTAATTTTTTTACAGTTTCTTCGACTTTGATCTCTCCTTTTCTTGTTAGGTCTATGTTACACTGTCTTATGGTCACTGAAAAAGTGTTTTTTATAAAGGAAAGACGAAACCCTAGGTAGTTAAGATCTTATCAAACCTACCACAGCAAAGACCAACACATCTTTTTGCTTATATATTTGGAACAAGACCTATTGAAAGCTTTGTTTGGTCTCCATGGATTCAATTCGAGAAACCGATAGCTCCAACTCCGAAAATGTCAGCCTCATCAACGTGAGCAATAACGGTGGCACTTCACTTCCATCCTCGTCTTCTTCTCCAACCTCAAGCCGCTACGAGAACCAAAAGCGCCGTGACTGGAACACCTTTGGTCAGTACCTGAAGAATCATAGGCCCCCACTTTCGCTCTCCAGGTGCAGTGGAGCTCACGTCCTAGAATTCCTTCGCTACCTTGACCAATTCGGCAAAACCAAAGTCCACACTCCAATCTGCCCTTTCTATGGCCACCCAAACCCACCAGTCCCTTGCCCTTGCCCGCTCCGTCAAGCCTGGGGTAGCCTCGATGCTCTCATCGGCCGCCTCCGAGCTGCCTTCGAAGAAAATGGAGGAAAACCTGAAGTAAACCCTTTTGGGGCACGAGCTGTGAGGCTTTACCTTCGTGAAGTTCGTGATTTGCAGTCAAAAGCAAGAGGGATTAGCTATGAGAAGAAGAAGCGTAAGCGACCACCAGCTCAACAGATCCCGACTCTACCATTGCCGCCACCACCACCAACAGGTGCAAGTTAAACTATATATATGCATCTCCAAAACAAAACAAAACAAAACAAAACCCCAGATGCAAGCTAGCATTTCACTCTATTTAATACTACATATATGAGATAATTTTCTGTACTTTGGCCATAAGGTATCATTTTGAGGCATGGGTATATATTTTAGGTTAATTTTTTTTTAACTTTTTCTATGCTTCCTGTTTGCTGCTAGAGTGGTAAAAACTGGTAATGTCTTAGTGATTTTTGGGGATTCCTTGTAAACTACTTTTGATGCAAACAGTGTTAGTATCATCAGTAATGAACTATTAGTAGCATTAGTACTAAAAGAAAAAAGTCATTCAAGAAGTGATTGTACTATCAGTTTGTTGCTTAAATGGAACTGAGAGCATCTAATTGCTCAGTTTTTATGGACCTTCCATATTTTAAACATATAATATATTTATATTTGCAGTTCATCTCTCTGAATCGTTCTCCACTTTAACCCTATTCTCTTAAATTCCATTTCTTTTATTGGAGCTCGAAACAGCTCTACATGAGGTTCATTTCATGTGTCAGATTTGTCTAGCACTATACTTAAATTGTTTTAATGGCTTTGTTGCACTTACAGATGGTAGTTAGTTTCACTCTCTGCTTTTTTTCCCTGATTGGCACTTCAATTTTATGCTTGACCATCCGGAATTAATTGATATACTATAAGAACAACATCAAATTAACCATTTAAAGATTGATTTTAAATTGATTACTATTAGATTTTTACCACTATTTAGCTTTCTTTTCTTCTTTATTTATTCTGTGATTTGAGATTCAGAAGATGGTTAGTTAGTAGCCAGCAGTGGTTAATTAGTAATTAATACATGTGTGCTGATTCGCCGGCACTAGCTAGCCGCTGGTGCTGTCATTTCAATGTACAAAAATGGATGATGCACCACTAGTGATACGTGTATTACAGTATATTTATATTCTTATATCATAATTAACTGCTTATGTTTCACTACAGAATCATAATAAGGGACTAGATATTTCTAGAATTTATATTTATATATATGTTTGAGTAGTTTGAATGATTTAATGATTGAATTATAAAAATATTGAAATTCTATGTAATATGATATTTTTCAATTAAAACAAAATATATTGCTATCATTTAAAGAAAACTAACATTCATTGCAGTCAATTCTTAATTTGATCCTAGAGGTGAGCATTTTATGGTAAGAACTTAGAATCTTGGTTTATTCATATATATATATATACAAGATTGATGCTAATGCTATTGGATCAACTCATTTGATTTTTTAAGAACTTTAGAACCAATAGTATAGTTTGATGCAATCCAATTTCTTCCTTGAATCTTAAAATTTTCAAATATAATCCTGTTTCGATATTATAAGTAAAATATATAATCACATAACTGGAATTAGAAGATATTTCAAAATTTAAGATTTTGAGTTTTGTACTTTTATTATTTTATATATAAATCAATTAAAAGTAGATCCATGTTACTTTGTGATTCGCTCAAACATATATACAGAGAATATCTACTTGTTTCAACCAAATTATGCATATTGTCCTCTATCAATATTTACTCCATGCTCCAATTGCATTAAATTTCTTGCGACATGCATAAGTATGTTTTATCTCTTTTGAACTTGTAGAATCATCGTTTGGAATTTATTTAATTAATGTTATTGATCATTTCTATAGTACCATTGAAATGGAGTAAGGCAAGAGTCTACATATAATTTTTCTCCTTGGCATTGGGATTGCCTAATGTTGAAATGAAAGAAACTAGTTAATGCCAATTTCCCTTTATATCTTCATCAATGTATACATTTTTGGAAACTTAAGCTGTGCTTGCATTCACCACTTCTTAGAAACCAAGTTTTGTACTTTTATTATTTTGTATATAAATGGCTTGACAACGTCAAGAATCTTATTTTCAGTGGCTACACTTAGATATAGCTATATTAATGATACTTTCTATTGAAAAGTTTTTTTCATGCATCTAGAACAACATGCTTCATAATTAACTATGAATAAATTTAGTTCAGATACATGGATTAGACAAGATATTTGGGGTCAAGGACCAATCCATAATTTTACTCTTAAGGGTGAAACTTTTAAATCCAAATGATTTTTTAAGCTAAAACTGTCAATTCTTCTCAAATATTTTTTCTTCTCAAATATTTTTTCTTCTCAAACAAATCAATTTAATGTTTTTAAAAAGCACGAATGATTTAACCGTAAAAAGTTAAAAGAAAAGAACCAAACTATATAAAATTAAATATTTCATCCAATATGCAAAAAAAAACAATTAATACTATACTAAAAATTTCATTATAATTCCAAAAATTAAATTTAAAAAATCTTGGCCTTAGTATTATTTCTCAATATTAGGCATCCTAAATTGCACCCTCCGTTTTTTCATAAGATCGAACTCATCAATGATAGAATCTGTTGAAAATTCTCAAGCTATCTCTTTTTTGATGTATGTCACCAAGTTGAAAGAAAATCATTCTTCATTCTATTGTGAAGACTTGTTTTCATAATTTTCATGGCTGAAAATGCTCTTCGATTGTTGCAGTAGACATGGGAAGAGTTAGCACAAGTTGAATAATCTTATCAAGAAGAGGATAAATACTTGACTTATTTTTCTTAGCTAGCACTTGGCACAACTCGGCAACTGTAAAAGCTTTCTGCAACTCCGTGCTTTGATGTGTAGCTTTTCTTACTCCATAAAACTGTTCGAATAAAAATCATTCATAAGCTTGCAGATATCTTCCACCCGAAAAGATTTGTAATCATCACGTGGATCCAAAGTGAAGATAAGAACAAGGAACTCCACTACCTCATCATTAAAGAGAGAATTCATTTCTGCTAGCAATGAATCGATACCAACAATGAATATATCAAACTGACAGTGATGCTCAATTGTGAGATTCTCTCTAAATATGAGACCGACCTCGACTAGCTTTATATGAAACACTTAAATTGAGGACTTCTATCTCATGATCTTTACAAAATAACTTCATTTTCTCAAACAAAGGATTCCACCCATGTTCTATGAATTTCTGGAGAAGCGTTTTAGTTGATGACACCAGTTGCCTCATGTTTAGTATATCTTGCGATTTATAATGCAATGCTTGATAGAGATCATCAGTGATTCCAAACATCTCAATCATGAAATGCAAGATGAAAACAAATTCAACGAATGCCATTGCATCATATATTCCATCAGCTTCACTCATTTGAGTAAGGTTGTCGAACTTGATGATATCTTGTAATACAACACAAACAGAATTGAACATCCTTATCAAGCTATTGAGAGAAGCTAAATGGGATCTCCATTGGGTATCGCCTGGACGTTGGAGAGTACCAACTTGATTTTTCCCTTTGCCAATTTCAAGCTCACCACTATCAATCAACTTTGTGATATGAGATGCCTCAATGTCTCTTAATTGATCATGTCACTTGCTTGAAGAAGCAACCAAATTGATTATACCAGTCAAGTATGAAAAAAATTGACTAATAGGAATAACTTTCTTGGATGTAGCTACTAGAGATAATTGGAGATGATGAGCGAGGTAGTGAACATAGTATGCAAATCAACATTTTTTAGTAAATAACGCTAGCAAGCCGTTCCATTCTCCATGCATATTACTTGCACCATCACATCCTTGACCAGGAATATCATCCACATTAAGGCAATGACATAAAAGAACTTTACAGATTTCCTTCTCCAAAGCTAACGATGTGGTTTTCTTTACATGAATCAAATCAAATAATTGTTCACATATAAAACCTTATTTATCAACAAATCACAATATAATTGCCATTTTTTCTTTATTGGACTTATCATGAGCTTTATCCACTATAATGCAAAAATTTGAATCTCCAATCTTTGCTCAAATGAATCCCTAGATTTTACTCACCAAAATAAAAGAATGTCCTTCTAAATAGTCAGACTAAGATACTTTGCATTTTGAAGGACATTTTCTAAGACAATTGCCCTCACATCTTCATTATAAGAAGGCAGAAGTTTTATTGGTTCAAGAAAGTTGCCTCGATTTCTTGAATCTCATGCTTTATCACATTCCCTAAAGGTACAACCTTGAAATACAAGCCACTTGATAACATCTATTGACACTTTGAGTTGCAGTTGATTTCTTGCAACTTGTTCAAAATTTTGTTTCTTAATAATCCTCTCAATATTTTGCAATGAATCTTGAAGATCGAGATAATTTTTCATTGCATTCTTATGTAAAGAATTTGTATCCTTACCCACATGAGTAGCAAAAAGACATTCAGATCTTTCGTTGACCTTCTTCCAAGATCAAAATCTTTGGCTTGTAAACGTATTTCCATGATGCCCAAATGGCTTGTTGAAGAGAAAACAAGGAAGGCAATATGCGACATTCTTACTTGATGAAAACTCGAGCTAATCTAGGAATAACTTGTACCAAGATGAGAGAAATTGACGTCCATTCTTGTCAATATACTAAGGAGATATTGGAGCCTCACTTAGAAGAATCGATTGATATGGCCCAAACTTAATGTAAGCTCGACAGACTTTGTCCTGTTGATTTGGAGGGTAATCCCAAACAGATTTTCAAAGTCCTGGATCACGCTCTAAAGAAGAAGCATCAAACTCCTTTGTTTTGACTTTCGACACCTTACGAGGACATTTAGGAACTTGAGAAGACCTGATATCTCGTTTAAGAGCTTAGGAAGACTCGATATCTCATTCAAGATCTTAGGTTTGAGAAGACCTGATATCTCATTCAGGAGCTTGGAAAAATCCAATATTTGATTTTTCTCCACTAATAACAGAACGTTGAGGAATCGATTGATCATTATTGCTTTTTGACATCCTTTTCTTGAAAAAATATTTGATCTTTTTTGTTTACCACAATTTAATCGAAAAATCTAATAACTTTAATAATGTATTAAACAACAACATATAATGAAAAAGAAAAAAATTAATAATTCAAATAAATAAAGAAAATAATTTATACAAAAAATTTATAAAGAGGTCTTTTGCGTAAGGAGCCAAGAGGAAGATAATTTGTATTTTTTACTTTGTGCTCTCAATCTCGGCATCAAACTCCTATCTTTTTCTCTCGGCAGTGCCAACACCTTACTAGAGGAAGATAATTTCTCAGCAAGACATACAAATCAAAATACAAGAATGTAACAACCCATTTTTTTAGTGGTGTCAGAAATAGTAGTTTCGGGGCCACCGAATTCGACGAGTAAGTTTGTAAATATTATTATTTAATATTTACGAGTCAAATGTGATTTTTAAAAGGGTTTTTGATTTGATAATTTATGTTATATAAGTGATTTATTAAGTTCAAGTGATTTTAGAAAATAAGGTATCGGGGCCTTGTTTTTATAAACTAAGCCGTAAATATTTTTATAAATATTTACGGAGTGTCATTAGGGTGGTATTAAAGTTTTGTTAAGAAATTTTAACGTTTCCATGGTTAATTAATTAAAAAGGATAAAATTAAAAAAAAAGTGCATTCCCAGGACTCCGGTCCCGTATATTGGACTCGTATATATTTTCAATAAATATTTACGAAGCTAGTTGTGTAGTTAATTAGGTTTCGATTAAGTGAATTTGCTTGAATTAAAAGTAATTAGGTATAAGGACTAAATTGCATATAGGGTGAAAGTTGAATTATAGATTAAAGAAAAAGTAAAAGGACTAAAGAAGTGATTATGTCATTGCTCATAAATGAGGTGGCATAAGTGTTTATTATTAAAAAATTTAAATTTAAAATATATATTATAATATTATAATATTATATCTTAGTGTTTAAGTATATATATTATATAATAATAAAACAAAGAAATAAAAAAAAAGAAATAGAGAAGCAAAAACGAAGTAGGAGAAAAAGAAAGAAAGGAGAAAACTAGGGTTTCAAAGTTCCAAGTTCAATTGCTAACGTCGTACTAGAATTCTCGACTAAAAAGGAGAAAGATAAAGTCGACGAGGAATAGCTCGGAATTTCTGGTTTGTATTTCTATAATCCGAATTTAGTTGTTAATTGTTATAATTCAATTTAATGTATATAGTTGTTGTAATAATTAAATACTAATATTAGTTTATATTTCAATTGTATATTTGTAATTTCCTATCTTTAAATATTTGGATTATAGAAATACCACTGAGTTTATACTCAGCGTACGGTTTTGTTTCCCGTATGCAGGTTAGGTACTTAACTTTTGATCACAGATTCAACATCCAACAATGATCCCGAACTCAAATGTGATGATGTTTATCCTTTGTGTCGGCATGTACCTAGGGTGTCTAAATAATAGTTATTTTGTGGTTTGATTGTAAATGAGGTTATTAGTTTAATTTTGGTTGGTTTTATACATATAAATATGTGTTTGTTTTTGAAGTCATATTATGGCATGATAAGTTGAACTAAATCTAGATAGGTTCATGTGAATTTAATTCTATGTTTAAGTGCTCATGAACTAGGCAAATTGATTTGGATTTGGTATGTTTATAATTTAGATTAAAATGATGCTTTGATGACTTGTTTTGATGATATGAAATGTTTGAAATTTCTATCTGTTTGATCTGTAAACTCCAGTAATGCTCCGTAATCCAACTCCGGTGAGGGATACGGGTTGGGGGTGTTACAAAGAAAGTCACTAATCTAATATGTATGGGTATGGACCAAATCAATTAATTCTGGAATTTTGCTTTAAAATTCATATTGGGCCTCTAAGTTTAGTCTCTCAAGGCCAATCATACATTAATATTTGATTATTATTAAAGTTATATAATTAAAAACTAAAAAATACTTTGTGAATATAAAGTATAACCTGATGGTTTAAGGGGGCGAATTATATGAAATACAATTTGGTCAAGGGGGCAAATGTTATACAATGTGGACATCAAATCTAAAATACATGATAAGTTATATATAAAATTCAAAAATCTAAAAATTTTAAGGGGGTGACTCCGGGATCCATCATTGTTTGGGAGACAAAATGAAAAGTTAGTGTAATATAGATAAAATAGCGAGAAAACAAAAATTGTAACACTTCTTTCATAAATTAAATGAGAGAATATTTGGTACACTCTTATGCAACATCGGTAAATAATAACATGACACATCATCATTAAATAAAATAAAAATAATTAAGAACTTACAAATAAATACTAATAATTTTATTTGAACACAATGAAATAATAATTAGTTCTAAATTAATGCTAAACTCTAAACTCGAGATCTTAGACCCTAAATCCCATATCCAAGAGTTATTAATATTTATAATAGTTACAATTAATGTTTAAATAAAATTATTAGTATTTATTTATAAGTCCTCCATATTTTTTTATTTTAATGATGAAGTATCATGTTATTATTCAGCAATGGTGCATGAGACTTATGTACTAACAATGCATTCAGCAATGGTGCATGAGACTTATGTACTAACAATGCATCAAATTTAATTTAAATTAAATTCATTTAAAAAATGGAGAACTTGTTTTCCACATTTTTTGCCTTCACGATATGAAGCTTCAGTTTAAAAGCTAAAATGGAATAGAAATGGAGGGTTCTTATTTCTTGATCAATGTCAAATTCAGCTGCGTACATATATTAATTAATGGACACGACTTTAATTTGAAAAAGAAAACAACTTTGAATTACACATGTTTCCATGATTAAAATGAGACATTGAAAACTATATACTTCAATAATTTGGGTTTTGCTATGAGGATCGATCGCAACATGGACTCCATTGTTGGTGAAAATGTCTGAATGAAACCTAATAGGATCATCATAGCAGGAGGAGATGAGAGTTACACTGATGCATGGCGTCCCGAACCAATGAACCCAATTGAGTATTGAAAGGTAATACGGATCATATATCACTACCATTCGATTTTCTATACAAGCCTTTATTGCTTCCTCCTACCAAAAAAAAAAAAAAATTGCAGCATCTGTTGATTATTGATTCAAAAAGTGTCATTTCATAACAGCCTTTTCCCTATATAATTGGCTGCCTATGTCTGTGTGAATATAATATTTTATCCACTCTGCAAAAGTTAGCAGAAATAATTAGTGTACTATCATGGTTATTTTCTACTTGAATACATGTGCATCACTACTCATTCAATTCCCATCAAATTAATTATCCAGATGAGGAGGATTGCTTTGTGCCTTCAATTGTCTTTTTAGTTGGGTTTTTTTTATTTATAATTTTAAATAAATAATAACATTACGGGAATTGATTATATCATGTAGGGCAGCTAAGAGTAAAACTTGAAGTAATTGGAAGAACTTAAGTGGATTTATTTTTAATATATTGGGATAAAATTTAAAATTTGAAATTTGAAATTATTGTTATTAGAGAATTCTACTTAAATATCATTTTAACTTAAATAGAATTAATCTCATATAGTAAAATAATAAAACTTAAATAAAAAGAATGAATTTGTTGTGATACCCATTTTAATTTGCCATGAATATGTGATCATATATATAATAGGCATTGATTACTTAGTTTTGGGTTAGTGGAGTGTGGTTTAGGTGCTTGACGGTACGTTAGACGAATATAGAACAATTTAGGCATGAGAAATTTGTACTCCCATGTTAATCAAGATAGAATATATGAGAGATTACACGCAAATTAATGAAATAGAGCCCAAAGTTTACATTTCCAATAAGCCTAATTGAGTTATGCTCATCCAAGCTATTCTCTCAACAAAAGTTGCTCTTTCTGCAAAGGTAGACTTCTTACCCACTGCCCTCCCCTCTCTTCGCCTTTTAATATTAAACTCTTTAGAGAAGTGTTTATTTTTAATATAGTATGTTTAATATATATATTTTTGTTACACGTCACAATATTTAATCTTATTGTTACAATTATTTTTATATTAATTACCGATAAATATACTGTCTATCCAGAAAAAACCTCTCATAAAATTCATTTATTTTTAGATCACCAATGGGTTATTAATTAAAATATCTTTATTCACACCATATTTTGGAATTTTCTAAACTTCATAAGAAAACTAAATAGCAAAAGGGATGTTTAGATAGAGGGATTTACTAAAAAGAGCCAATTTTTTTATAAAATTACCGAAATAGGCCGGTTTTTTTAATTATTTACCGGACTGGGCCATTTCCCCTAAAATCACGCCACGTCGGAGCGATGTCAGGGGACGGGACAGAAGGTCGCGTCCTGTCACTTAGCGCGGTATCGGGAACGCGATTTTGACCCTGATTTTTACGCCTGGGTTTTATGGCTTTTAGGGTTTAGGGTGCAGACTTTTTAGGAGTTAGAGGTCCAGGAAAATTTTTTTTTGAGTTGACGTTTCTGGTTAAATAGTGGGAAATCGCTTCTACTAGGATGCTATTTAAGAAGAAATTGTGAAATAGTGAAATAGTGGCCTCGTGGACGCGATTTCGCTACAGTGGTCATGTGAGAAATAATTTTTTTTGACGTTTTCGAGGAAATAGTATAAAATCGCCGATCGTTCTAAGATTTTTGCATACAAATATTTTTACCAGTTTGGTACGCCTCATGGTTTAATTAGTGATGAAGACTCATATTTTGATTGCGATTAGTTGTCAATGCTCTAAACAGATATGGGGTTAAACATAAAATTGCTATGGCATATCACCTACAGACAAATGGACAAGCTAAAATTTTCAACAGAGAAATCAAGCGATTTTGGAGAAAGTTGTCAATCCTAAACGCAAAGACTGATCAGTAAGGTTGGATGAAGATTTGTGGGCTTATAGCACAACTTTCAAGACACCGTTGGGAATGTCACGTTTCAAGCTTGACTATGGTAAACATGTCATTTTCCAATTGAGCTAGAACACAAAGCATTTTGGGCAATCAAAAAACTATACATGGACTGGGGTGCTACCACGGCATGACAAGAAAATTTTTCCACGGCAATTTGTACCTGGACAACAGGTCTTGCTATTCAATTTCAGCCTTAAACTATTTCTTGGCAGATTAAAGTCGAGATGGTTTGGACCATTCGAACTTGAGTGTATATATCCTCATGGAGCTGTCAATGTTAAAGATGGAAAAATAGGATTCATTTTCAAAGTCAATGGTCAACGCTTGAAACATTATTTTGGAGCTCCTATAATGCATGCCAGAAATTTCATTTCTCTTCACAATACTAAATTTATTTAATTGTTTATTTTTTTTCTTGATTACAGGTTTCTCGTTAGGCCAGAATATGTACAAATTGGAGCCATTAGCCCAAATGATTTTAATGCTCACAAATTTGTGCTAATTCCATTTTATTTTCCCGCTAAATGTCGCTTGTTTTGCCTTACAACTTATGATTGAGTCCAATCTTATCGCACACGTCACAATTTCTTCTCTCATGTTTTAACCTAGCCGATTCAGTTTCTTGCCACATTTTCATCCCACTTTGTTCTTTGCTTTTACTCTCTATTTCACTTATAACCGTAATAAAATCTAACCTTTTTCATTTTTCAGCTGTCTATATTCTCATTAATGACTTCCCAAACAACTTTTGCTTCAACCTCTACCTCTCCATGCACCGTCTTCAGTAAACTTGTTGAAGAGAAATACAATAAAAATATTTCCAAACGACCATTCTGCATGGAGAAAGGATTCATTTTTCTAGATGCTCCATTCATGGGGTATACAGAGGCCATATCATCAATTTTCGAAAAGCATGGGTGGGGAATCTTCTGTCTCCATCCTGATGATGTCTTCCAGAGGTAGTGAAAGAGTTTTATGCCCACATTACTTTTCTTGACAATGCTTTTATATATGTGTGGCACATCAGTTCTATTTGATGAGGACTCCATCAATGCTCAATATGGATTGTCTGAAGGTCCTGACGAGGATGCTAACTTTGTGCAGACAATGTCCTCAGACCGTTTAGCCCAGGTTCTCACTGATGTTTGTGTAAAAGATGCACAATGGTTAATCTCAAGAAATACTATTACACTATCGACAGAGTCTCATTGAAGCCTCAATGCAATATTTGGTACCACTTCTTAAAAACTCATCTCATTCCTTCTACACATAATGCTACAATCTCTAAGGATTGATAATTGCTTCTCCACTCCATAATGGTAGGCCGAAAGATTAATGTTGGAAAAATTATATTTCTTGATATTCATCGTTGTGCCCAAAAGAATGCTGGCACATTAAATATCTATTCATTGATCACTACACTTTGCCAAAGAGTCAAGGTTCCGCTGTCACAAAATGAAGACCACCTTCCTAACAAAGGAGCTATTACTACGCACATTGTATAGAAACTGGATGGCGAGGAAATGCCAAGGAAAACTGGCACACCTCCATCTTCTCCTCCTAGGATTGCTTCTGTTTTCCCCTCGACTTCTCATGCTAAGTTTGAGCAGTGAATGATTGAAGCTGTAGAAGGTTTGAAACAACAGTTTTATGTGTTGGAAAAACATCAGAAAATGCTTGTCATTGAATTTGGCAAAGCTCAAGAGGAAATGAATATCTTTTGGGAATATGTTCGCCAACATGATATTTCAATTCGTAAATCCCTGTAAAAGAACTTCTAGCACCCAATGCCACTATTCCCTATTTTTCCTAAAGAACTGCTATTGAATCCTGAAGCAAAAGATGAAAAACCTACTACTGCTCCCACGCACAACCAAGACTCAGAGAAAAATGAATCCAGGACAGAATCTATCCACATTGAATCTGATGATAATGGAATGGATACCACTCAGAGTACTGCATCTGCACCATAATCCAAGGCCTCTATGACTACCTAGGAACGTACAGTTCTTCAACTGATTGATAAAATCACAAATTTCGTTATCGACGATGATGAGGAAGAGGTGCCCATCAACTAGCTTAAGAGAAAAAGATTCAAGAAGGCTGTTGGTAAAACTGTTCAAGCTGATAGTAATGATTAGGACATGCGACAATGTTACAATAGAGTTGCAATGAAATCCACACAACCCAAGTGAAGTAATTTTCGTCCCTTCCAAGCTTTGATTTTTTATATTTTCATGATCATTCATTTTGGGTTTTATCTATTTCATGCATTCATATAGCTTTTACTCGTTTTATTGTATCCTGTTCATGCATTGAGGACAATGCATCCCCTAGGTTTGGGGGTGTGCCGTGCATATATATTGCATTGCTAATTCTTCATACAGTCCTTTTGTCATAACATTGAATTGCCATTCAACTCCCTGATTATGTGAGTATATGGTTATCAATGATGTTTAATGAGGATAATAAATCTTCTTTGTAAACTTAGAAAAAATGGTGATAGTTGTTTAGGCATGTTTAGTATAGGACAGTTGTTGAAATGAATTTCTAAAAGTAGAATAATTGAAATATAAATGCAATTAGGCTATTGTAGCATTCTTTGAATAAATGTAAGACTTCTTGACTTAAATTCAATATAGTAATAGGGTATATGTCATGGTAAAATAATATGAATACTACAATATTTGAACGTGTTGAGTAGGTCAGTAATATTTTGTTTGCTCAATTATATTGTTGACCAGAAAATGAGTTCAGATATGAGTGTTTGTTTAAAAAAGTGTACATGTTTTAGGGACACTCAACTGAATCTTGAGGCTAAATTGCTAAGAAGGTAGTTGTTTACTCCATCTATTTTTTAGTTAAAAGCTTTTGTTTCGTAAGTGATTTATATTCAAATTGTGACATGATATATACATGGCAGTCTATGTGTATGCTCCATTGGGGTTTTCAAGTGTAAAATCATATGACAATATGAATTCCTTAGGGAAATTTTGTGTTGGAAATTGCATAAGTGTCTAAAACAACGAGTTTAGGAGAGAGATAACCCAGATATATTTAGAAGAAATTTGCTATAGTTTTAATTGCTGAAATGTTTAGAAAATTTTACCTTTAGGAACCATTTTCTGCACTGCATTTGCTAAACAAGTTTACAAGAACTGTAAGCAATTTTTCTTCATTTTAGTAGAAGATTGCTGAAAATAGAAGTATACAATATGCTCATTATGATTTGATAGTGTAATTGGTGAATGATTGTTTTGGCAATTCCATGCATTCATGCATATTCATACATCATTTGCTTGAAGAAAAGAAATAATTCAAGTTTGGGGGTATGATAACTCTTGAAAAGAGTTATATTTAAGGCCTCTAAATGGAATTACTTGTTTGTAATTAAGTGAATACATTTGCATTTTTAGGATGTTTTTAGAACACTGCATAACAAAGCTTGGATTGCGATATAATCGTTATTATTTGTTACTTTTATCACTTGGGGAGGAAATGTGTAGTTTTGTGTGAACACTAGTGTAGGAAGAGGAAGAAGATGAAGAAGGAAAATATGTTTTTTTTTGGTTAAAACAAGTATAAATCATATAAAAAATTAATCGAATTAACAAAATTAACTAAATTTAATATATGTCAAATGTATATAAAAAATTTAAATTTTTGGTTAATTGGGTTAATTCCTCGATTTCAAGCCAAATTAACCGTTAACCAAACTTCCAAAAATTTAATAACTGACCCCGATCTAATCAATCCAGTTAATCGACCGATTAACCGAATTAATTCAGTTTTATCTAAAATTTGCACACCCTTAAGGGCATTGCATACTGTCGAATAGCTTGATGTTTGTAATCAACAACAAGGGTAAGATTTCGAGTATTATTGGCTACGCCTTCTCTTGGATTTTGATTAATATCTTTGACTTTTCTTTGGGCTAATCATTCCCTTCTTATTTGCTTAAAAGTGCATTCAATTTCTAGGTCAATTGGCAATAGATCAATAATTCGATCTACGTTCATTTACTCTAAAATATCACAAAAATAATAAAATGAAAATTAACAAAACAAAAATAACCAAATTTCAAAAATTGTATCTTCACAAATAATGACAAAATATAGTCCCTGACAACGACGCCAAAAACTTGGATTGGGGTTACGTGCAAGTGGACATGATCGTTTCAAGTAATAAGTAGTAAGTAAAGAGTTATCGTCTCCATAGGGACTAAATTTGTAAATTATTTGAAAAGTCAACTATGAAACAATTTGGAAGAAACAAGTAAAGGATAATGCTATTGAGAGACAAAAGTTATAATATGAATGTAATCAGATTTCAAATACCCACAAAAGAAAATAACACATATTGCAACAGAATGATTAAACCCAAGATTTAATAAACATAACATGAATAAACTAGAACAAGTATTTTATTCAACAAGAGTGTAACACCCCATGCCCAGTCCAGACATTGGACTCAAGCTACAGGATGATCCAATAGTAAACTAAAACAATCACATACGTTTTTATAAAAAATAATCAATATATAAATAAATAAAACTAAAATCTAATGGTCAACATGCATTTCAAATATATGGATCCATCGATAAATCATACAAGTAATTTGATTATCACGAAATATCGTGGCAATATGAAAATTCATTAAACCCAATTTTATATTAAGTATAGGCTTCTCTCGAAGTCCTATTATGTCACTAAGTCATTTTGCATATGTCTATGTCAAATTAACGTAGAAATAACCCTTTTGAGCTTTTCATATGGTTTATACATACAATAAGCATCTTTCAATATCGACAGGTTATGCACCATTTAGATCTTTCGTATATTAACTATTACCTCTTCTTAGATTAAATACCTAATTCCTTAACCTACAAATGTTGGCCTTACACTTATAAGTATTAATATGAATTAAATCTAATTGAATGAAACAATCATTTGCACATAATATTCATATTACAAAAACCAATCAACTCAAATCATGATTCATACTCATTCTAAATAAATAAAATCAAGTCATGCTTTATTGAAATGAAAACAGAAAGATGAGATGCAAACTTGTTTTTCAACACAAAAAGCAACAATTAACAATAAAGACAAAAGGAAGAAGAGTAGTCGAGGGGGTTATCCAAGACCATTTCAAAATATGAAGAGAAAACAATTGGATTGCGAGGGGTTACTTTTGACTACTCCTTGCAGCTTCCCATGGTGGCTCTCCTCCTCTTCTTTATGTTAAATCACCTATACGCCTCAAGTTACACTTTCTAGCTGCACTCTAATGCTTTTTCTCTAAAAACTAATGTGCTTAACTAATGAATGAAGGCCTCATTTTATAGTTGTTAAGTCCCAAAGTCCCTTGCTATTTTTAGTAAAGGAATCCCTTAATTTCCTCCTATGGTTGAGTCATCCTTGATGTGTGGAGGAATAGGTGGCATCATGGCTATTTTTAGCAAAGGTGGTTGCTTGATTTCTTCCTTTGCATGCTCGACCCTTACTTAGTGGAAAGGTGGGTGGTTTGACTGCTATTTTTAATAGTTGTGTGGGTGGTTGATGTTTGAATCAAGGGGAGAGGTTATCAGTTCTTGCTTAAGGGTGAATGGAATTAAGTTTTGTTATTTTGGGAGTAGGATGATTGGTCTTTGAGTGGTGGATGGAGTATGGCCGATTTTGGATTGCTAATTTTAGCAGTGGCTGTTGTCATCCCTGTTTGGGAAGTAGGAAAATGGACAAGGTCCTATGGATGATAGGTGGACGATTTTGGGCTTCCATCTGGACAATTTTGGGCCTCCATGTAATTGGGTTTGGAATGAAGTTATTTTGAAGCCCAACACGACTAGATCTGGTTCCTCCAAGTTGTACCTGTCTAAGCCCTAAAACAACAAAAATTTTGCTATACTTTCTCGTAGCCCAATTATTCTGCAAAAAATAATAAAATAACATGCATTTAGTATAAATTTCACTAAGCTAACACATTCCAATAAAAATCATAAAATATTACAAAATTAGGTATAAAACCACAAAAAGTGATATTTATTTACTCAAAATTTGCATAAATTATACATAAAAAATGTTTAAAATATCTATATATTTTTATTTTACAACCTGCCACAATTTTTTGTGGCAAATTAGACTCTTTCCAGCACTTAACGAGCTTATTTTTAGGCTATGTTATGTTATTTTAATGCATTTTCAATTTTATTAGTGTAACTTTAATTTCTTGCAAAATAAGCATTTTTACACAATAATTTTGTGTTACTTAACCTATTGGGCCAATACGGGCCTAAGATAGTTTTAACGAGCTTAAATGAGTGTGCAAGACAACTATTTTCAGCCTAGGAGGATCAAGAATAATAATTGGGTTGTAATAAAAGTTTCCAAGGTTGCACCTCAACGAAGGACATCTAGAATTTAGGTTTGAAGTTATGTTGCGACACAAATGTGACGAGGGCCAGAAATTAAGCAAAGGTGTTTTCGTTTACACAATTAATATTTATTAGATTTTAGGCTTGTATTTGACCTAATTAGGGCAACTAATTATGCCTATAAATAGCAAGGCTTAGGCTGAGCTAAAGTAGGCTTAGACTATATTCAAAACTAGTTAGTTCACTTTGTAAAATTGTAAATAGGTGAAAGTGTGTTAAGTATACCAAATGAAAAATAGATACACAAAAAGCATATATGTTTGTTAGAATTATAGGTTGTTAGAATGTTAAAATTCAATTAATTGAATATATGTATTGAAACACTTAGGGATGACCTAAGGCATATATGTCTAGAGTATAGAGCTATCTTCAGTACTTTTAGACTAATAATTCATGTAAATTTTGAGTGGTTGATAACAATTGTCATAGTTTTTATTATAATTTTGTCCTATTGGATAATGTTAAGGTAAATTTGTTATCTTGTTTAATTTATATGCTAAATGCATTATTTTTAAAGTTTTGAAGGTAGTTGGTGCACTAGGAGGAAAGAAGGACTTGAAACTCACTTATGGATTCTCAGTGTTGCAATAAAAACCTACGGGATTGGGCTGATGTGTTGCCATCTTTGGATGCCCCAAAGATGTTTATTGGACTTTAGAATTCCACTTGAGCCAAATCTAAGGTGGGTTAATAAGTCTGGACAACCCACTAAGGGAAGAAGGAGCCCAAACAGTCCACTTGAGGTGCCAAAATCGCCACAAATCAAAGTGGCCGCCCACCTCCTTCCACAATTCAAGAAACTCCCTCAAATTAGCAAAGCATGCCATCCACTCCCCCTCCACAAATGAAGGACTAGCCACCTACATGGAGATATTCAGGGGATGACCATGCTAAAAATAGTAAAGACTCAAGGGGTTTCACTAGTATAAAAGAGGGGCACTAACTATACTTCAATCATCACTCATTCATTAATCTATCTTTACTCACACCATATTTGAGAGCAAGCAACATAGAATTAAGAGAAATTCATAGGTTTTTGAGAGTAGCCAAATTCGACACTTTAAGAGAATTTGTGCATCCAAGCAAATGAGAAGAGAGGAGGAAAAGCAACAAGAGCAGTGCCACGAAAAGCACCGAAATCGGTTTAGAATTTCTTTTCCTTTAATCTTTTATTTTGTTCAAGTTGATAAACATCATTTCAATTTACTCTTTTTCTTTCAAATTAATAATAATGACTTAATCATATTGATTCTAGATTGATTGCAATTCCTTAACTTATGTTATTAATACTATGTTGATGTTGTTATGTGTATTGGTTGTTTATTCATTCAAATGATATCATGAACATGCTTACTCATGCATAAATAATGTAGGAAACATATGAACTAATTACTTAATCCAAAAAGATGGTAATTAGTAGAAGCAATATTTGAATATCTTTTAATGATTGAATTAGTAATGATATTTTGCAATATTGTTACCTTGCATAACCCTTAAATATGGTGTCTACTTATGAAAATTTGAAGTTAATTGAACATGGAAGTATGCTAAAGAAACTTAAAGGTTAAAAAGTATGACTACATAACTTATAAATTCTTGGTTAGTAAATAGCTAAATTGTCACAGTTTCGCCTTAACATTATCAACATTGTTTTTAATATTTTAAGTTAAGGAAAGCAATTATTCTAGCTCCTTGATGTCATTGTGATTAAACTTGTGTTATTGTATATTGCTCATTATTCTTTGTTAACATTCTTATTTTTCTTGAATACTTAGTAATCTTAGTTAGGTTAATTAGTTAATTGAATTCACTTTTAATTATTTCAATCACCAATTGATAGTTTCACAATTTTTGCCTTACTTATACAGTCCTATGGAGACAATAACTCTATAATTACTACTTTATTACTTGTTGTCCTTGTCATACTTAGCTTTTGTAGTGGCATCGACGTTCGAGTCTCTAAGAAAAGTGATAGAGTCTCTGAATTCTTCAGCACCAAGTGGATTTAAGAGGATGTAGTCAACTTTAAGTTGCTTGAAAAATATGACCATTCTTTGAGAGTAGCAACGATAGTTGGTTCTATCGAGAGGCTCGAGCTCGGAGAGGCCAGGAATGAACTTGTTCATCGGGACAGACAAGTTTAACCTGTAGTATAAAAGTTGCTTCTAAACTGTTGGATAATAACTATTTCAAAATAAACTCATTAGCACTGAATGGATGAATAAATTTAGCATAAATAAATTATAATTGTGTCGCTGAAGAACCACTAGCTTAGAAGAAAAGTCATCTTGATCAGTGTAATTGAGTTATGGACGTTGCCCTTAAGGTTGACACAGTACCTCTATATTCATACACTCGAATAAAGAAGGTAGAACAACAAGTGGAATTGCTCTTCTCAAAGGAATGAGACAATCAACAAAAAAATAGAACAGGGGTCTTAGGCAAAAAAATCGAGAAATATAATCAGGAAAAGAACTTAAAAAACTGGGAGGAAACAAAGAGGAAAATAGAATAGTGTTTTCTATTTTTCTTTTCGTATAAAAATTAAAAAAGGCCTACTATTTATACTATTCATCGAATGTCAAAATAGTAAAAGATTGATTTTTAAAAGTACTTATTTAAATATTAAAAATAATAAAAAAATTATGCAAAAAGTGTTAACATAGACAGACACGGACGGGGGCCTTAACCTCAATTACTCAGTGAGGAAAGAGGCTAGTTTGTATATAAACCCTCTTAGAAACTTATTCTTAACCAATGTTGGATTCCATTTTGCATTACTAACATTCCCTAACTAATGCAAAGAATTGAAAATTTGTAAATACGAGAAAAGGTGAAATGTCAGAAGAGCAATAAGAAAAATAGCTGCTTAAGCACTAATATCTTGTGGATTTTAACTAGTACGTACTGAAATGAGTGATTCCTCTATTTAACAATTGAACGAATTTTGAAAATTTTAATATAGGGGTTAACTCATGACACCTAACTAATCTATAAACCAATTGATGTTCCACGATAGATCAACAAGCTTTAGCCAAAACACCTCGAGATTTTGGTAAGCGGTCTAGAAAGACTGCCCAAGGTCTTTCACAGAAGGTGGCTAGTTCTTCACACTTACGTAGGTGATTTCATCAAGTCTATCTCAATATAGACTAACCAAATCAGGACTATGAAATCATTAAGAACATTTTATCAAGCTGATTCTCTAAAATTTAAATTCGGTGAATTCATCAAGTCCATTTCAATAGGACTACCCAAATTTTAGGATATGAAATCATTAAGTGTAACACCCGATTCCTAATTAATCTGGAAATTGGAAATCATTGGAAGAGTAAATCAAAAGCGAATACAAGTTGGCGGCCTCTATTGAAAGAAACGGGAAACCTAGAATCTAAATTTGACTTGGTGAGAACAAAACCTAGTTTTGTTAGAATGGAACCAGTTGATTCCATTGTGGGAGACACAATGATTTGTAAATGCACAATTCTCATGAGGTTGGTAATAGAGTGGGAAGAACTATAAATAGTTGGGAAAAGGCTTCTTAGGAATAAAGTTCTTCCTAAATTTGTTTCCTTTTCTATCTTTTTCATCGGATACTTTGAAGAAGGAACAGCCATGAAAGGTTCCAAATGAAGCAGACTTCATGAGAATGTTGATGGAAAAGTAAGGAAGCCAACAAAATGGTAAGGTTCTTAGCCCTTCTCTATACATAAGAATAGGTAAATAAGGTTGTGGCCCTTCAGCACCATTTAGGGGTTCTGTATGCTTATGAAAGTTTAAGCTTGTAAGATGAAGTACAAGTTTAACTAGTAGATTTTTGTTGTAATGCTTAGCTTCTAGGAGAATAGAAGCTTTGGCATTCGAGAGAGCTGAAGGTAAGCCATGTTTGTATAAACGTGAAATATGATGATATGTGCATGCATTGCATGATTGTAGGAACACCTCAATTGGATAGATGAAGTTAGGAATGGAAAGGGGAGTGAACCTATTAGTTACTACCACGGGCAAAGCTCTGGGCCTTATGAGGGAACACTGTGGTGTTTGAGCATCAAGATTATGTGGTGTAAAGGAGGTAATGGGAGGAGGATTCGAGAAATTAGTATTATGGAAAGGTATTTACTGTGACAACGATATTAACTGGTCCTTTGGGGCAACACCGTGATAGTTGGTATGAGGTACGTAGTGTAAGACCATGGATGAATGACGTCATGGAAACATGGAAACATGGTACAATGTATAAGGTATATGGTGTAAGACCATAGATAAAATATGCTATGGCAACCAGGTATGATGAGTAAGACCATGGATGAAAGTCTCTATGGCATCCACAAAGATAGTTCGCTTGGACAGTAAACACAAAACAGAGATAGTCCGTTGGGACAGTAAACACAAATAAAGTCTATTAGGATAGTAAATACGGGGTAAGTCCATCGGGATGTGAGAAATGAAGTGAGAAGGGTATATGACCATATCTGGGCTACGATAATCTATATAGTCCGTCAAAACCACAAGCACGGGGTATCCTGTCAGTGCGCCAAGAAAGAAAAACCACGCAGGTGGGAAAAGAGTTAAAAGAATGCGTAAGTATGGCAAGTAGACCATGGGGGATCCACCAAAAATGATGAAAGTGGTGGGGATAGCTATGAAAGCTGATAGGGCATGGGCAAGGACTTGCTAAGAATTAGAGGAAGATAGGCGTGCGAGAGCTAGCCTAACTATGGAAAAGTATTCGAGGACTACAAACAAGGATCCTTTATGAAGTGCCCCCAAGGATTGCTCAAAGAATTTGTATGTGAGAGGAAAATCTCATGGAAGGGATGGAAGTTTCACTTCCAGGATAAGGATTCTGTCATGGGGACAGAATGTCTACAAAGACTATTCCTCCTTGAGGAAAGTCTAATGCAGGTACACTATCGCAATGTTGACCTGTAATGAGGAAAGAAGCAAGTGGGTTGTTAAATTCATATAGCCGCAAGTACGATAACCTATTGGTTCAACAAGTCAGACTAACCATCACTTATGGGACAAGAGAGTCCCCATGTAAGGGCTGGTATAAGGGGCGGATTACTGGAAGTAATCCCATTACTACAACCAATGGAATGGATTAAGAAATCGGTTTGCCAAAGTGGCGTGGTCCGCTGTAAATCAACACCAACAAAAATGTTAATGAGTCCTTAAGGATTAGGGTATAGATAGAAGGAATTTGCCAAGGACTGTTTTGACCATAGAAGTCTGCCAAGGACTGGTCCGACTATGGAAGTCCACCAAGGAAGGTATGTCCTAAAAACCTTCAGATGGAAAGACGAGAAAGCTTTGGTTAGTGGGCTTAAGACCCATCCCTCTCGACGAATCAAATACCAATTTTCTATTTAACCCTTTGGTTAGTGGATCAACTAGGTTCCTTTCAGACCTCACGTACTCCAAGGCAAGTACTCCATTCTTTATTAAATGTCTCACAAATTAATGTCTTATTCAAATATGCCTCTTTTTACCATTGCAAGCTTGACTCTTAGCAACGCAAATTACGACTTGTGAGTCACATAATAAATATACATGAGGCGTCACTTTTTCCCATAAAGGGATCTTTACAAGTAGATTCCTAAGCCGTTCGGCCTCTTACTCGGCTAAGTCAAGAGTTATAAAATTTGAACCCATTGTGAAGTGTGCAATATAAGTTTATTTAGCATACTTCCAAGAAATAATTGCTCCACCCAAACTAAAGACATACCCACTTGTAAAGCTAACTTCATTATTATCAATTGCCTAGTTTGCATCATAGTATCCCTCTAGGATTGTAGGGTATCTGAAAAATTCCAACTCCCAAGTTATTGTACCTTTAAGGTATTTAAGAATGTCCTTTAAAGCATTCCAATGATCATTGCTAGGATTGTGGGTATCTACTTATTCTATTGGTGCATAAGTAATATTAGACCGAGTATAGTTCATCAAGAATATAAGACTTCCAATAATTTTAGCATACTCTGTTTTGGAAATTCTATTTCCTTTATTCTTTATCAAATTTATGTTAAAATCAAAATGAGTTTTCACAGGGATTACATCAAAGCTATTAAAATTCTTTAGCACTTTCTCTATATAATGAGACTGGTTTAAAGCAAATCATTTTTCTAATTTAGTAACCTTTACTCCTAAGATTACATCTACCTCTCCCAAATCAGTCATATCAAAATTGGTAGATAAGAAGTTTTTGGTTTGGTTAATGGCTTCTATATTAGTACTGAAAATTAACATGGTATCCACATACAAACTTATGATGATACGATCAGAAAAAAATGTTTTAGAATACACACATGCATCTGCACCATTAAAAATAAAACAAAAAAATAAGAATAGTTTTATGAAATTTCTCATACCATTACTTTGGAGGTTGTTTGAGATCATATAAAGATTTTTTGAGTCTACAAACTTTATCTTCCATGCCAAGTTCCATAAAACCTAGAGGTTGCTCCATGTAGATTTCCTTGTCCAAATCACCATTCACGAATGGTGCCTTCACATCTATCTAATGTATGACCAAATTGTGAATGGAAGCTAAAAAAAAAAAAACACGAATGATTGAGGTCTTATTCATAGGAGAGCATGTATCAAACTAATCTATTCCAAATTTTTGAGTGAACCCTTTTACAACTAGTCTTGCCTTATACCTCTGTATTAACCCATCTGGTCTAAATTTCTTTCTAAATACCTATTTATTACTAATAGGTCTAAAACCTTGGGTAAGTCTACTAGTTCCTAAGTGTGATTAGACATGATAGACTATAGCTCATTATTTATGGAATCTCTCCAAAAACTAGCATCTATTGATTATATGGCTTCATCATAAGTTTTTGGATCCTCATCTATCAAAAAACGTATGAGATATAAAATCACTTATCAAGTCAAAATATCTAACTTTAGTTACAAAGGAAGTAAGGAAATTTAATTCAAAATTAATGACATTCGTTTGTCGTTTACTCCTCTTAGGTTCAATATCATCATCAGAAATATCTTTACTAAGTGTATTTGAAGAAACATGTTCATCTAATTTTATATTAGTACTTAAGTTAGGTTTCTTTAAAGGAAAAATATTCACAAACAACATATCTAGATTCACATATGGAATGATCATGCAAAAACATGAATCTATATGTAGCACTATTTAGAGCATACCCAACAAATACAACATCAATAGTTTTAGATTCGATAGTGCTCTTTTTAAAAGCAGGCAAGTCTACTTTTTCTAAACACCCCCACACTTTCAAGTATTGTAGATTAGAGGCATAACTTTTCCACAATTCATATAAGGTACAATCTATTTTTTTATGAGGCACTCTATTAAGAATATGGTTAGCAGAAAGTACAGCCTCCCCCACATATTATCAAGGAAACCAAAACTTAGTAGTAAAGCATTCATTATGTCTTTTAGAGTTTTTTTCCTTTCACTAGTTCATTTTATTGTAAGACATAAGAAGCAAAAAATTCAAGTATAATATCATCTTTCTCACAAACCTTTTTACAAAAATTAGTGTCGCATTCACTACCTCTATCAGATCTAAGACATTTTATTCTCCTATCAAGCTAGTTTTCTACTTCTACTTTATAAATAAGAAAATTCTTATCAGCTTTATCTTTCGATTTTAGGATATAAACCTTTGTATATCTAGAGTAGTCATTTATAAAGGCGATATAGTAACGTTTTCCACTCTTACTTTTTGCGTTTTTGAAGTATGTTAGATCAATATGAACTAATTCTAAAATTTCTGTCTTCCAGTTAGTAAGAGTTCTTAAAAAAGGTCTAGCATGCTGGGATTCAACATGAATTTCACATTTATTAAGGCTACTATCATCTAGATTAAGGAGTAGATTCATTTTTATGAGCTTTTTTAAAGAATGAATATTCACATAACCTAATCTAGCATTCCACATATCAAGAGATTCAACAATATAAATAGAAATGGTGGCCTTATTATTATCATTAAATATAGTCTCAATCACAAATAAACCTCCTCTCAGATAACTTTTCCCAACACAATCTCCATTACGAGAAAGTACAAGTTTACGATTCAAAAACAAATTTAATGTCTACCTTATTCAGTAATCCACCACTGATTAGATATCTACACAAGGCGAGTACATAAATAATATTATTCAGTGCTAATGTTTTGCCAAAAGTAAGTTAAAAAAGTTCTTTTCTTTATCGAGTACTTCTGAACCGCTAGAATTCCTCATGTAAGCTTGTTAACCTTCAGCTACATTTTTAAACTCGGTGAAAATTTCTCTATTACTGTAGAAGTGTTTGGAAGCACCTGTGTCTACAATCCACTCGGTATTGTTGTCAACTAGGTTCACTTTAGAAACCATAATGGATACTATCTCATTTGGATTTTTAGCTATATGTACTTGAGGTTTGTTTTTGATCTGGCGATCAAAGCGTTAGTGGCATTGATATGCTTTGTGTTCAAATTTTCCAAACACTTAGCAACCCATTGGGTTGTTGGACTTTTTATTCTTTTGGTTTCTTGAAGTTGACAATCTTCTTATTCAGAGGTTTTACCATTTTCTTTGAATTTCCAATGTTATTTAATTTGTTAAAAGTGTGAAAATCACTTGAAGTAACTAGAGCCTTATCTTTAAAGGAAAATCACTTGAAGTGACTAGAGCCTTATCTTTAAGATGGTAGGCCTCCTTTACCTTCATGTGGTAAATCAGTTATTCTAGAGAAATGTCTCGCTTCTTATGCTTCAGGAGATCGTGGTAGTCGGACTAGGACTTCGGAAACTTCTCAATTAGGACGTTTTCTTGAATAATTTCACACATCTTCATCCTTTCAACTAGGATGTCAGAAACTAATTTCTTGTAGGCATGTACTTGTTCCATTATAGATTTGTCATAAGTAATCTGGAATTTAAGACATTCTCTAATGACGTACTTCTTGATTCAAGCATCGTCAGCTCCTACTTCTTCTCCAAGGTATCCTAAATGGATTTGGCTAACTTATTTTTGAAAAATAGGTCGAAAGGTTCTTAGCCATGTGGCTTAACATGTGACCTCTTACCATTTTGTTGTACTTTTCATACTTGGCTTTCATAGTGGCATCGACGATTGAGTCTTTGGGAATGGTGGCAGTGTCTCCGGCTTCTTCGACGATATGTGGATTCAATAGGACGTAGTCGACTTCAAGTTGCGCGAAAAACATGACCATTCTTGGAGACCAATTATAACACCCCATACCTGGTCCAGTAGTCAGACTTGAACTATAAGATGCTACCACGATAAACCAAAATATTCATAAGCAATTTAATCAATATTATTAAATAAATCAACATATACTAGTTAAGTTAATGTTAAACATGCATTACAATAAAAAAAAGATTCCTAATCGAACTTACGAAAGCTCTTAAACAAGTTTAGAACTAAAACAGAACCAATCAAACATTTACAAAATAATAAGTAAAAAATTAAAACATGGGTCACATGGCCATATGGCCAGGCTATGTGACAAGGCTGAGGTCGTGTGGTGCTATCACATAGCTATGTCCCCAACCTATGTAACAGACTGATAGAATGTAATTAAGGATCACACGACCGTGTTTCCAGACCGTGTAACTCACTGTCACTGTGTGAACCAAAAACCACCATAAATGTGTTGAACACACGACCGTGTGGTAGCCTGCGTGCAACATAATTGAACTATTTGTGCAAGTTTTATAGCATTCAAGTTAAGTGACCTATTGTAACACCCCAAACCCGGCCTAGACGTTATGGTCGAATTTGGCGTGTCACATTGAAGTGTCTTTCGAAAATTGGACTTGTTGGTAAAAAATACGTTTCTAAGTTTAAAAACCCCTTTACTATTATTTAACAAATCATCTAGTCAAAACGTTTGCCTTGTTATCTGAAATTGTTATAATAGGTTGATCTAAAATTGTGGAGCTTTTGAAAACTATAATGTTTAAATTTTGTGTATTTGAAAATAGTAATTATATTGTAAATTCATCTTCTACTAAATTAACTGTTCACAATAAGTAAGCAAAAGCCCAAAAAAATTTAAACAAACATAAATGGCCTTATTACATAAACAAAACCCAACACAAACTTTGAATTTAAATAAAAGCAAATGTAGAACAGCTGCAATTATGTGGCCACCTCCGAGTCCCTCGCAGCACTGACCCGCCTACAACTGGGGATTACCTGTATAGTTAAACAGAGGGGTGAGTTTACGAAAACTCAGTGTGTAATCCCCTAATAAGCAAACAGTTAATTAAACAGTAGATAAATGCCGTTTGGGCCTGAGCCCACTACAGTAACAGTCAAGTTTAGTACGGGCCTAAGCCCTTTCTCGTAACAGTAAACAATTGGGCTTGAGCCCATCATAATGCCAGTAATCAATAGGGCCTTTATCCAATTTCAGTAATAGTATCAGTGGGGTCTTGGCCCATAACAGTAACAGATATCAGTCATGTAGTAAACAGTATGTAATATCATTATTCGATAAAGTAACAATACAAAATCATTAATCAGTGCAGATATGCAGTTAGAAATCCTACCCAATCCAGCCTCTACGCACCATTCCGTCCCACCAAAGACACCATGTGGGGATAAAATCGACCCACCCAACCAGACAAACCAAGATTAGCATCGGTTGCGGCACTAAACAGTATTGCAGTAAAGCTGCCAGAAAATAAACGACATATAGCCATTAATAGGTCAACAGTCGTCTTGGGCGACCTGTGCAACCTTATCAGTACGGTACACTTCCTCCAAATATAAAAACCCATCCCCATGCAATATATCGTGACATAATATAATACGTGTATGTAAAATGTCATGCTCAATTATAGTCATACATATCATAGAGCAAATCAGTCATACATAACATAGGGCCATAACAGTCGTTTCATCTCCTAGGGGTTTAACAACCATTTTACCCTATAGGGGTATTTCGATCATTTTACCCTATGGGGGTATTTCAGTCATTTTACCTTATGGGGGTATTTTGATCATTTTACCTTATGAGGGTATTTCAATCATTTAACCCTATTAGGGTATTTTGGTCATTTTATGCTATGGGGGTATTTCGGTCACTTTACCATATGCGGGTATTTCGGTCACTTTACCTTATGCAGGTATTTCGATCACGTTACCCTATGGGGGTATTTCAGTCATTTTACCCTGTTAGGGTGTTTTAGTTATTTTACCCTATAAGGGTATTTCGGTCATTTTATACTATAGGGGTATTTTGATCATTTTACCCCATGGGGTATTCAGGTTATTTTACCTATTTTGGGGTCTCAGTGTAGATATCGACCTCTCAAAAGGTCTACAGTTGCATCGAGCGACACAGGTAACCTAAATGGTCATAACAGTGTAAATGGGCCCAAGATCCATTCTCAGCCCAAGTGGGCCCACACGCTCGTAAGGCCCGTTCAGCCCAAATTTTGTCACGGCTATGAGATCTACATAGCCCAATCCAGTATTTGCCTTAAATCATGGATTTCAATCATGTGGGGCCCACGAGCCCATTGAGCCCATTGAGCTCACACGGCCTATTTCGGCCCAACGTGACCCATTACGGCCTAAGCCCATGAAAATGGTCATAGAGGCCTGCACAGTCTATCGCCCACGATTCGTGGGTTTGGCTTACCACACCAGCGATCGCACGCTCGTGTGGTCTCAACCGTTGTATTTCTGGCTTTTCGGCTTTTGCCGTTCTATAGTTACAGTAGGGTGTTTACACACCTGATGTGATATGCAGATTCCTTTTGCTCCGATCACTCTTATTTTGAAAATCAATTATCATCGCACCCTTGGTTCCCAGGCAATGTGCCAATCAACCTCGACCACCACTAGTTAGGAATGGAAGCAATGCAGGTTGAAGAAAGCGATGAAAACCTTGAAAACCTCACCGATCTCCCATTAAGAACAAGGAACAAATTAGATGTGATATATATCTCTCCACAACAACAACCTTTCCAAATCTCAATATTCTCTCCTCAAATCTCACCAAATATCCCTCCTCAATTCTCTATTTGACCAGTTCAAACTCCATTTAGCAGTATTTCAATCCAACTCTACCACCCACACGAATTAGGCAACAAACTAAATACCCCTTTTTGATGCACCACCACTCAAACCTTAGACCCCATGTACAGTCCACACGCCCCTTACCACTAGACCAACAACTCCTTTGTATCATATTTTAACCACAATAATTTAAGAACCTACTATCTAGATCCAATGATTTTATTCACTTAAAATAAAAATTTTGCATAAGCCAAGGCTTGAACACCTGACTTCTCAAACACTTCCAAACACTCCTAAATCACTTAACCACTGAAGCAGACATTCATTTATGTCTCTTCCTTGCACAACTAAATATTTATGTACAGTCTCCTAACTATTCCCTTGTTCAAAACCTATTTCTTCTAGGCCCAAAATTCGGGGTGATATAATTCACCCCTCTTTAAAGAAACTGCATCCTCGAAATTTCCAACTATCAGATCAATCGCATAACACATACTGCACCACTACGCTTCTATTGCACACTGTAGTTCCAAATTAGGTATATGGCCAAACGACGAGGACCCAACTCGAATACCTCTACGGCCTCTACCATGGCATATTGTACCTCGTCCGTGTGTAACTCTTGGGCTCATATCAAATAACATATTATCAGTTTACGAAGTTTTATGCATTAGTTTGTAGTTCTAGTAATTATTAACAGATGTCTTATGAAAAATAGTAATTAGAGTTTTGTTTTCGCAAATCAAAGTATCCCTACAGTTTCCAGTTTCCCACAGTCTCAATTTACTGTAACTGAAGAGTTTCAGTCCAGTTATATTATCCATAGTAATCTCTCAGTGCTCCTACCTATGGCAGTTTTAGTCGAAATCAAAGTACAGTTTTCAGAGAGAACTTACAGATCAACGCGGAGACTCGGTGTGCCACACAATTAGAAAATCCTTCCAGAACATTTCAAATTATTTAAAAGAAACTTTTAGAAATTCAAAGTTTGAAAAACTCATTCCACATTCGAGTTTTGCAACTAGGCTCTGATACCACTAAATGTAACACCCCAAACTCGACCTAGATGTTATGTTCAAATCTGGTGTGTCACATTGAAGTGTCTTTCAAAAAGTGGACTTGTTGGTAAAAAATACGTTTCTAAGTTAAAAAACCCTTTACTATTATTTAACAAATCATCTAGTCAAAACGTTTGCCTTGTTATCTGCTATTGTTATAATAGGTTGATCTAAAATCGCGGAGCTTTTAAAAACTCTAATGTTTAAATTTTGTGTCTTTGAAAACAATAATTAGTTTGTAAATTCGTCTTCTACTAAATTAGCAGTTTAAAATAAGTAAGCAACAGTCCAAAAAAAATTAAACAAACATAAATGGCCTTATTACATAAACAAAACCCAACGAAATCTTTAAATTTAAATAAAACCAAATGTAAAACAACTGCAGTTGTGTGGCCACTTCCGAGTCCTTCGCAGCACCGACCGGCCTACAACTGGGATTACCTATACAGTTAAACAGATGGGTGAGTTTACGAAAACTTTGTGTGTAATCTCCTAATAAGCAAACAGTCAATTAAATAGTAGATAAATGCAGTTTGGGCCTGAGCCCACTACAGTAACAATCCAGTTTAGTGTGGGCCTAAGCCCTTTCCCGTAACAGTAAACGATTGGGTTTGAGCCCATCACAATGCCTGTAATCAGTAGGGCCTTTGCCCAATTTTAGTAATAGTATTAGTGGGGCCTTGGCCCATAACAGTAACAGATATAAGTCATGCAGTGACCAATATGTAATATCATTATTCGATGTAGTAAGAGTACCAAATCATTAATCAGTGCAGATTTGCAGTTAGAAATCCTACCCAATCCAGCCTCTACACACCATTCCGTCCCGCCAAGCACACTATGTGGGGGATAAAATCAACCCAACTAGCCAGACACACTAAGATTAGCTCCAGTTGCGGCACTAAACAGTATTGCAGCAAAGCTTCCAGTAAAATAAATCGCATATAGCCATCAGTAGGTCCACAGTCGTCTTGGGCAACCCATGCAACCTTATCAGTACGGTACACTTCCTCCAAACATAACAACCCATCCCCATGCAATATTTCGTGACATAATATCATACGTGTATACAAAACGTCATGCTCAATCATAGTCATACATATCATAGAGCAAATCAGTCATACATAACATAAGGTCATAACAGTTATTTCATCTCCTAGGGATATAATAGTCATTTTACCCTATGGGGTTATGTCAGTCATTTTACACTATGAGGGTATTTCGATCATTCTACCCTATGGGGGTATTTTATTCATTTTACCCTATGGGAGTATTTCGATCATTTTACCCTATGGGGGTATTTCGGTCACTTTACCCTATGGCGATATTTCGATCACTTTACCCTATGAGGGTATTTCAATCATTTATCTATAAAGGTATTTCGATCATTTTACCCTATGGGAGTATTTCGGTCATTTTACCCTATGGAGTTATTTCAGTCATTTTACCCTATGGGGGTGTTCCGGTCATTTTACCCTATGGGGGTATTTTGGTCATTTTACTCTATGTGGGTATTCTTATCATTTTACCTATTTTAGGGTCTCGGTGTAGATATCGACCTCTCGAAAGGTCTGCAGTCACCTCGAGCGACTCAGGTTACCTAAATGGTCATAATAGTGTAAATGGGCCCAAGGCCCATTACTCGGCCCAAGTGGGCCAACATGCTCGTGTGGCCCGTTCAGCCCAGGTGTCACCACGGCTATGAGATCTATATAGCCCAGTCCAGTATTTGCCACAAATTGTTGATTTCGTTATGTAAGGCTATATAGCCCAGTCCAGTATATAGCCCATTTTGGCCCAACGTGGCCCATGCAATATATCGTGACATAATATCATACGTGTATGCAAAATGTCATGCTCAATCATAGTCATACATATGATAGAGCAAATCAGTCATACATAACATAAGGCCGTAATAGTCATTTTATCTCGTAGGGGTACAATAGTTATTTTACCCTATGGGGGTATTTCGGTCATTTTACCCTATGGAAGTATTTCGATCATTTTACCCTATGGTAGTATTTTTGGTCACTTTACCCTATGGGGGTATTTCGGTCACTTTACCCTATGGAGGTATTTTGGTCACCTTACCCTATGGGGGTATTTCGATCATTTTACCCTATGGGGGTATTTCTATCATTTTACCCTATGTGGGTATTTCGGTCATTTTACCCCATAGGGTTATTTCGGTCATTTTACTTTATGGGGATATTTTGGTCATTTTACCTATTTTGGGGTCTCCGTGCAGATATCGACCTCTCGAAAGGTTCGTAGTCGCCTCGAGCAACTCAAGTAACCTAAATGGTTATAATAGTGTAAATGGGCCCAATGCCCATACTCGGCCCAAGTGGGCCCACACACTCGTGTGGCCCGTTCAGCCCAAATTTTGCCACAGCTATGAGATCTAAATAGCCCAGTTATTTGCCATGAATCGTGGATTTCATCCGTATGGGGCCCACGAACCCATTGAGCCCACACGGCCCATTTCGGTCATTTTATCCTATGTGGTTATTTCAGTCATTTTATCCTATGGGGGTATTTCGGTCATTTTACCCTACGGGGTATTTTTGTCATTTTACCCTATGCAGGAGCTGGGAACCTAAACATGTATTCTCAAGTCTGCAACACATGTAGGAGCCCTAAACCTATTCCTGTAATCTCGAGTCCGCAACATATGCAGGAGCTCAGAACCTGGGCAAAACTCATAACCTCGTATACGAAACTTTTTCTAGTTTCATCAGAATTTAATCTCAGATCATACCACTCGCAACAATCCATTTCAATTAGATTCAATTCTTAATTTTTATACTACTTCATAACCAAATTCAAGCTTTCAATAAACACAATTACAAATTTAAAACATAATTCAACAGTACTTTAAACTTATTTATACTGTATGAACTTACCTGATAAAACCGTAATGCTTTAGATACCAAGGTCTATTCGATAGTTTTCCTTTTTTCGCCTAAGTCAACAACTTGATCTATATAATAGTTAAGATTCACAATATTAACACTAATATCATAAGAACACTCAAATTCATGCCTATAAACTTTTAATTTTATTTTACATAATTTCCACGAACTTTTACATTTTATTCAATTTAGTCCTTAAAATCGAAACAAGTTTTAAAATCTACCAATTTCTATAAAAAAAATCTAAGATTCATTTATCACAAGTTTTACAATATTTAATAGTTTTGAAATCGGCGATACAGGTTAGTTAAACCTAGTTGCAACTATCTCAAAAATATAAAATTTATGAAAAACAAACTAAAATTACATACCATGCAAAACTTGGAAGCTTGGTCAAAGCTTAAGTTTTCTCTTCCATGAAGAATCGGTGGTGAAGGGGGAAAAAGCAAGATGATAATACCTTTACCTTTTTTTTTGTACACCCGAATAAAGAAGCTGACACAACAAGTGGAATTACTCTTCTCAAGGGAATCGAAAAATCAAACGAAAAATAGAATAGAGGACTTTGACAAAAAAAATGGGAAAAATAATCAAGAAAAGAACTTTAAAACAATGAGGAAAATAGAGGAAAGAAGAAGGGTGTCTTCTATTTTTCTTGTCGTATAAAAAATGAGGAAAGAAAAGGCTTGCTATTTCTATTCATCGCAACAGACCATTTTTTTCGTAGATTTTTCAGCAACTGAAAGACTGACCCGATTGTCTTATAGATTTTTAGCGATAGAAGATTGACCAGATTTTCAAAAAATATTTATTTAAATATTAAAATAAAAATATTTATCCAAAAATAAACACATGTGTTAACATGGACACACACCGAGCCTGGTGGGCAATAGTGACAACATGCATGTGTTGGACCCTTAACCCCAATTGCTCAATGAGAAAAAGAGACAATTCTATATATAAACCCTTTTAGAAACTTATTTCTAACTAATGTAGGATTCCACTTTGCATTACTAACAAGTTTTACTGTTGAAGTATAAATGGGAGTGTTATTTGGCTAATGCCCTTGGAACTAATATTACCTCGTGATTATGGAAGGGTATCAATTTGGGAAAATGTTAAGAATGGGATTTTGTGAAACATAGAAATGGTGGGACAATTGACTTCTGGAGAGACTATTGGGTGTTGGAAAATATGTACATCACACGTATAATAAGTGTAATTAGATGTTATTATTTGCTATCATAATAGGTTAGCCCAAATTAAAAGTGATCTAATTTGGTTAAGGTTTATTGGGCTTTAATTATTAAATAAAATATAGGTTAAATATGTGTAGATACTGTAGTAACTAATTTTTAATTAATGATGGGCTGGTTAGAAATTAAGGTTAATGTGCAAAAGTTATATATTAGGGTTATAGTCCATAAATTACACAAAAGGTAACTTTTCCAATATCTCATCTTCAGAAAAGAGAGCAAATTTTCTCTGAATTTCTTGTATGCGAATCTGGAAGATCAAATCCGTAAGATCCAAAAAAATTTCAAGGAATTGATGGATTCAGGTATGCTTCCACCTCTAGTTTTATTCTTGATGATTTTACATGACAAATCATGTTTTATTAAGTTTTGTATCAATATTTTAACAATTCTAACAAATGGCATTTGAGCCTCGCCATGGCGAATCATTTGGAATGGATTAAGAGTTTTTTTGATTGATTGATTCATGAAATTTCATGGGTTTAATATTTTGGATATATATTGAATCTTTGAGATTCTTGATAAAATTTAAGTTTTAAGGTTTTAACTTTTTTTATCTTTGGCAATTTGCTTGGATTTAGTTTTAGGGTTTAGAAATAGAAATTGGACAGACCTTAAGTTTACATGTCGAAAGTTTGTTTATATATCAAATGTTTAAGTTCTCTTAAGTTGAAGTTAGCACGCTAATGTGGAAATATGAATATATGTATATATATATTAATCATACATTTTCTTTTCTTCATACAATTATTATTTGCTAAATCACGAGATTTCACTTTGAAATCTTGTTTTCTTTAAAATTTTTTGTTTGATTCAATGTATGAGATGGATGTTTAATTCATATATATGTTTCAATTATATATATGCATGTTTTATTGGTTCAATGTATGAATTATCTTTTAATTTGATTGAAAGTTGAGATAAAGAGAAGTATTTTGAAACAATTAAATTCAAATTTTGACTTTAAGTTTTAATTAAGGATGTCTAATATTTTAAATAGATTAGTTGAAACAAAATGCATAAAAGTGACATCTTTTATGTAGATTAGTTTATTTAAAATATTAAGATAATTATATATTTTTGTGATTCATGCGTTTATTATTTGACCCAAAGCTAAGTTAATATATGAAAGAATTTAAATGACATTTGTGGTGATAAATGTGTGACAATTATAAGGTACTTTACGTGAGCAATAAGTTGGTCCAAAGATTAATTAATTATTTGACATAATTTATTGTTAATGTTTGATTGTTACAACAAGAGTATCGCTAACTGTTAATATTAATGTCCAAAGGCTTGATATTAATGTTGTGTTTGGTATCTTGAGATGGGATTAACCATTATCTTGAATTTATTTTTTACTTACGAATATTGATGTGAACTTGTTCTTATTTATTTTAATCTATATTCAGCTAGTTCATCTTCTGCTACCACAATATCTGCTAATATAAATTCTATACCCATGTTTAACGAGACTAATTTTAAGGAACGAAAAGATACTTACTTATAATGCTTAGCTGTATGGACATAGACCTTGCACTAAGGGAAGAACAAACTGCACCTCTCACTGTAGAAAGCACCCCTGATGTTAAAAGGAATTTTGAGAGGTGGGATTGTTCAAATAGTATGAGTCTAATGATCATGAAACACAACAGTTCAGAAGCCTTTAGGGGTGCAGAATCTAAAGAGATTACTCAAGCCAAGGTTTTTCTTGATGAAATTGAGAAACATCTGCTAAAAATGATAAGGTTGAAATGACATCACTTCTGACTTCTTTGATGTCTATGAAGTATAAATGTCAAGGAAACGCAAGGGAGTATATTATGGCATGTTTCTTCAAGACTTAAGGCACTTAAGGTCGAGTTTTTTAAGGAATTTCTTGTTTTATGGTTTTGGTATCGCTTCCTGCACAGTTTAATTTATTTAAAAGTAGTTACAACTGCCAAAAGGAGAAATGGACTCTAAATGAGATCATTTCTCATTGTGTGCAAGAGGAAGAAATGTTGAAGCGTGATAAGTTTGAAAGTGCTCATTTAGCCAATGCCTCTAAAGGCAAGGGCAAGAAAAGAAAATATCAAAATGAAGTTGCTAAGGGTCTAGCTCAAAAGAAACAACAACAAGCTATAGAGAGTTGTTTCTTTTGTAACAAGTCTAGACACTTGAAGAAATAATGTGCCAAATATCATGCCTGGCATGCAAAGAAAGGTATAATTCTTAATTTGGTTTGTTCTTAGGTTAATTTATCTTAAATACCTAGAAACACGTGGTGGATAGATTTTGGTGCTACTACTCACATAAGTGTTTCTATGCAAGGTTGCTTGAGCTACTGAAAGCTAAGTGATGGTGAAAGACACATCTTTGTGGTCAATGGAAAATTGGTAGAGGTGGAAGCAATTGGGAATTTTAGGTTGTTATTAGGAATTGGTTTTTATTTGTATTTAAAAGACACTTTTATTGTATCATCATTTACACGAAATTTAGTTTATGTTTCTTCGTTGGACAAATTTTGATATTACTATTCATTTAGAAACAATAAATTTAGTTTTTCTTTAAATTCGAATGTTGTTGGAGTTGGTTATTTAAATACTTATAACAACCTTTAT
Organism: Gossypium raimondii; assembly: GCF_025698545.1. Taxonomy (NCBI): domain Eukaryota; kingdom Viridiplantae; phylum Streptophyta; class Magnoliopsida; order Malvales; family Malvaceae; genus Gossypium; species Gossypium raimondii. The sequence continues at coordinate 27,160,983 of NC_068571.1, read as the reverse complement.
TTTCTTGAAACAGTTGCATCCTATAATGAAACTTTGCATGTGGAATCACGTGGTATTAAACGCAAATTAAATAAGGAAAATTCAGCATCATTATGGCATAAGCGCTTAGGTCATATCTCAAAAGTTAGAGTTGAATGCCTTGTGTCTAATGGTATTTTAAAGTCCCTTAATTTCACAGACTTTGATGTCTGTATCGATTGCATTAATGGAAAATAGACCAAAACCAAGAGGTTGGTGCCAACAGATCTTCAAACGTCTTAGATTTAATTCATATAGATATTTGTGGGTCATTCCCTACGACATCTTGGAATGGTCAACAATATTTCATAACGTCCATAGACTTACTCACGTTATGGGTACCTATGTCTCATTCATGAGAAATCTCAGTCTTTGGTCATGTTCAAAGCTTATAAAGCTAAAGTTGAGAATCAACTCAACAAAATGATTAAAAATGTCAGATCTAATCGTGGTGGTGAGTACTATGGTAGATATGATGGCTTAGGTGAACAATGTCTAGGACCATTTGTGAAATTCCTAGAGGAATGAGGTATTGTCCCACGATACACCATGCTAGGATCACCTAGTATGAATGGTGTAGCTGAAAGACAAAACAGGACTCTTAAGGATATGGTAAGGAGCACGATTGCTCATTCTACCTTACCTAAGTCCCTCTGGGAGAAGCATTAAAGACAACAGCTTACATTCTGAATAGAGTACCTAATAAAGCACTTGCAAAAACACCTTATGAGCTTTGGACAAGTCAAAAGCCTAGTCTAAAGCACTTTCACATTTGGGGATGTCCAACTAAGGCAAGGCCTTGTAGGCCACATAAAAAGATATTGGACTCGAAAACAGTGAGCAGGTACTTTACTGGTTGTTTAGAGCAATCTAGGGGCTATAAGTTTTATGATCCCATGATAAGGAATATTTTTGAGATGGAAACTGCAACATATTTTGAGGATGTTGAGTTTGAGGGGAGAAATAAGGTTAGAGACATTGCTTTTGAGGAGAAACTAGATTCTAACTTAGTTCCTACTATCACTTTTGACAATGTTCAGGTTCTCATACCTATCATTGATCAAGAAGTGAATCCAGAATCTCAACAAGACAATGTTGAACAGCTTCCCATTCAATATGAGGTAATTGTTCCAAAAGAACAAACTGAATAACCTCAAGAACAAGTGCCATTAAAGAGTTCCATAAGAGAAAGGAGAAATTCTATTCTAGACGATTATGTTGTATTTCTCCAAAAACATGAGGATGATAATGGAATGATGGAAGATGATCCAGTCAACTTTCGTCAGGCCATGAAAAGTTCTAATTCTCAAAAGTGGATTGATGCCATGAAAGAAGAGTATAAGTCTATGCAAGACAATAAAGTTTGTAAACTTGTCCCATTGCTTGAACGTGCAAAACCAATTGGTTGTAAATAGATATTTCAAACCAAAAAGGATGCAAATGATGATGTGGAAAGGTATAAGATGCATCTTATAACTAAGGATATACTCTGAAAGAAGTCATTAATTTTACAGAGACTTTCTCTCTAGTTTTGTCGAAGGACTCTTTCAGGATAAGCATGACGTTTGTTGCTCATTTTGATATTAAGTTACATCAGATGGATGTTAAGATCGTGTTTCTCAATGGTGAGATTGAGGAAACAAGTAATATGGTGGAACCAAAAAACTTTGAGTCAAAAGACCCAAATAATATGGTTTGCAAATTGACAAAATCCATCTATGGACTCAAACAAGCTTCTTGTCAATGGTACCACAAGTTTCATCAAGTAATTATCTCATTCGGTTTTGAGATGAATATTGTTCATGATTCTATGTATCAAAAATTCAGTGGGAGTAAGTACATATTTCTGGTTTTATATGTCGATGACATTTTGCTTGCCGCTAATGATATAGGCTTATTGCATGCAACCATGAGTTTTTTATCTAAGCATTTTGAGATGAAATATCTTGGGGATGTGTAAACTCTAATTTAAATAGGTTTTTAGTAGTTTATAACACCTTTTTACTTAAAAATAATATTAATTTAGAGTAATTGATCACTAATTGAGTGAATTTTATTTATATTTCAATAATGGCCATGATTTAAGGAAGAAGGTAATTTTATGTTATTTTTTATTAAATTTATGCATAATTTAATTGTTTTTCCTACATATTAATTTTGACTTTATTTAATGTAGTTGAACCAAGGAAATTATGAATAATTTATTTATAAAATAAAGTTACATGGACATGCCCAAATTCACTCTACATGGATGGCAAACACATGCAAAAGGGTCATGAAGAGGATAGCCGAAGTCTTATAATGAGGCTTACGAGATCATTGAGAGGATAGCCGGTAATAATTACTCGTGGCCAACAAATCGAACAACTTCAGGAAGACAAGTAGCCGGAGTGCATGAAGTAGACCCCCTTACTTCACTCTAACCTCAGGTATCTTCCATATCATCAATGTTGAAATAGATTACTACTAACGATTTTAATCCTGTTGCAACCCAACCACCTAGTGTAACACCTCTAACCCATCTCCGTCACCAAATTAGGGTTACGAAGCATTACAGTACAAATTAGGACATTTATCATCAAACATAAACAAAAATATAAAATAAATGATAGCGTTCAATAGCTTATAAAAATTTGGGTAAAAATACACTTACGATCCTTAAATCAAGCTTACAAGGCCCTAAAAATAGTTTAGGAACAATCCAAGACTAATTTGAATCAAAACAAAAATATATGCAACAATTTGAAAATTTTGGAAACAGGGGTCACACGGCCGTATGGCTTCCCCACACGCCCGTGTAACTAACTGTGACTCTGTAGAAAATCTTGCACATGGTCGTGTGTGTGACATGGCCGTATGGTGAGGCCGTGTTAAATAGCCCAGGCCGTGTGCACCTTAAAAAGCTTCTCAAACAAGGCAAACTTTCATCCAACACTTAGGTTCCAAGCCAAATCAAAATCAACCATTCCCTTACTTTAAAAACACATTTAAACAAGCCTAAAACATGCAAAAAGAATGAACCTAGAGGTTCTAGCCAATATACCATTGAAAGGCACCTCAATTTAAAAGAATTTACTATCAATCCAAAGCCTAAGCTTACTTCACTGTAACCATAAACATTTCAACCATTTCAACTACACATATAAACGTGTCTAAAACATACATTTACATGTCACTCAAAGTGACCAAATACACTTATTTACAAAGCTTTACAAGTCCACCACTAACATAATCTCCAAAAGATATGACCAAACCAAGTGGACCAAGTAACATATTCATGAAACCTTTTACATATGAGCCTTATACATGCCAAATGCACATCACATACACACCATTTAGTTACTTCATTCTCAAATTATACCGTTTAGTCACATTCCTTCACAAGACACACATAAGAGACCAAACTCACCTATTAATGTAAGTACATACCACTTATTTCAAAACATATAGATATACACAGGTATGTTAGGCATAGGCTCGAAACATAACAATCTAACATACAACCCTAGACATGCCATTTATAACCATTAGCCCAACTTATTCAAAAGCTACCAAAATAGTCAATGGATAGTGTTGTTGTGCTCCGATGAAGATTCCAACCGATCGAGCCTTCCGATGATCTACAAAACAAGGAAAACAACTATATAAGAAACTAGTGCTTAGTAAGGTAGTATAAAGGAAACTTAAACTTACCGAACATATTAAATTAAACAACAAACATACTTTCATCATGTCATATGCCAAACTTCCTTTCCTATACACACCACCTTATAAGGTTAGTAAGTATAACATTACATATAAGTCTCAAGTAAATCATGACATACACGTAATAAGGATTTAAGCTTTATATATCATCCATCACATATATATATATATCCATTACACATTCTTCTCATTTTAATCCACATAGTTACTTGATAATGAGTAACATAGCATCTATGAAACATACATAAATTAAGAAATGAATTCCATGCATATTTCATCCATCACATGATCAATTCTGATCCTTTACATTTCATATGTGCATATCCATCTTTCCATTCCATATGAACATTAGTAACATTAAGTTTTTATACACGCCTCTCCACTAACCTTTACTTACCCGTTGAACCGTATAGAATAACATCGAATGCTCGGGAACATCTTTTCATATAATCATAACCTTTTCAATAATGCTCACACGAGCTGTGAAATGGGCTTGCACACATAAGCTGTGGGTCGAGATGTTAGCTACATGATACTGCTCACACGAGTTGTGGAGAATCCGCAAAAAATGTAGGTCCTCAGCCATCAGTAGGACATCCAAGACCCAAATGCCAAACATATAACCCCTAATGACATGTCATTTGTATACTAAGTGTTCACAAGGTTCAAACGGGTCTCTTTCCATATCCTTATTCGTGACTTTCATTTTCACATTAGCATTTCAATATTTTTCCATGATATTTACATTTTCCATATAAACTTTAATGCCTTTTTGGATGTAATATCTCATATAACCATTCGTGATATTTACTTGTTCTTAAATTCATCACTAACCCAATTTAATCATTAAATTCAATTAACCATGTAAATACATAATAATCAATTCACTTACCTTAATGATTCAATAGAAATTAACAATTTTACCATTAATGAATGATTAAATATACGAACTTACCTCGACTGAAACGATTACTAAAACGAAGTGACAACTAGTCTGAAACTTTAGTTTTTCCTCGATTTAAATCTGATTATGGCGTTTCTTGAACTAAATAATTATTCAACCCAATTAATACATTTCCAATATTTTAACAGGTAGTTTTATGCAATTAAACCATTCCGTTATCAATTTACAAATTCCCCCAACATTTTAACTTTTATACAATCTAGTCCCTAAACTCATAACTTGCGAATCTACCATTATAACGCCCCAAATGGTTAAGTTTTTAATTTAAGCATTTTTTTCACAATTACTTGTTTCCTTTAGGGGTTAAGTAATTTGGGTGTGTTTAAGAGTCTTTGAGGAGCCTGGGTTCAAGTCTTGGCTTTTTCAGAATCTTTAAATTTTGTTCTTAAAAGGATCTAGACGCTAGCACATGGGTCTTATTAATTATTGTGCTTGCCTTTTGTCACAAAAAGCCTTGTAGTGCAGTGGGGGAAACGTTATAAGTGTGGCAAGGGGGTATGAGGTTTGAGTGTTGGCGTAGCTTCGGGGGCTTTTATTTTGCAGCTAGGGCAACTAGAATTTATGTTGTAGTAGAAGTCTGAGGGTGGAGGAATTGATTTGGTCATGAAGAGATTGAGGGAGTAAGTTGTGGAGAAGATTATGGAGAGATTGGGGGAGTGAATCAAGGAAGTTGGAGTGTGGGGGAGTGTTTGTGCCGTTTGGGGAGTTTTGGTTGTACAATTTGACTAAGGGGGGAACTTGGGGTAATGCATTTCGATTTTGGTCAGTATAGGTGCCAAATTTTCTCTCTAGTTTTTAGGAGTTTTGGTTTTTCTTTCTTTTTCTCTTAGAATCGAACTACAATCGACCATACGTGCATTTTTTGTCAGGTTTTTGTTAGTTTTTTTGAGCTACGAAATTGTCCATACGTGCCTTTTCTTTTCTTCATCTTTGCTATTCTTTTCTCCCTTTTTGGTCGAACCTATCTTTCATTCTTTTCATTACCCCTTGTCTTCTACAATCAGTTTTTTTCATAGCCAGCCGAATATCACTATGATAATCCGTCTCCGCATCAATCTCCTGCAAAGGTGTATTCTATCGGTAAGTGATCAAAAAGAAACAATTCTCCATTTCTCTTGTTAAAGCGTATGCATTTCAGTTCTTCCTTTATTTCTTAAAACCGAATAACCTTCTGACCAATTCTTATTTCCTTTCTCTTGTACTACACTCTTTGCGTTTCAAGAGGGTTTCTCAGAGGCACTCAGGATTCTTCTTTCGGCTTTCAATTGAAGTTTTGAAGGAGGTAAGTTGGCCTGTTCGTCATGGTATTGTGTTTTAATATTGGGGTCTAAAATTTTATTCTTGTTAACAACCCAGCCTAATAGGGTTCTTTATTCAGGAAGATAATCGATGAGGTCGTGAGATTGATTCTTTTTTGCAATCCGAGAGCATGAAGCTTTACTCTTTCGTTCAAGGTTTGGGCGGTGAACTGTTCGCTCGACTTCACAAGTAGGTGTGTAATCACACCCTCTCTCGACTGCTTATCAGCAAAAGGCATATAATCGGAAAAGACGACACTATGACCATAAGGGCATGCGAACGCTGGTATGGTTACTGAAATACCATCGATGGGTAAATTACCAAAATACCCTCGATGGGTAAATTATCGAAATACCCTCGATGGGTAAATTACTAAAATACCCTCGATGGATAAATTACTGAAATACCTTCAATGGGTAAACTACCGAAATACCCTCGATGGGAAAATCATCGAAATACCCTCGATGGGTAAATTACCAAAATACCCTTGATGGGTAAATTACCGAAATACACTCGACGTGTAAATTACCAAAAATACCCTTAATGGATAAATTACCAAAATACCCTGGATGGGTAAATTACCGAAATTCCCTCGATGGGTAAATTACTGAAATACCCCTAGAAGGGTAGATTAACCGATATACCTCTACTAGATGAAATGATTGATATGGCTTTATGATATTTATTTAACTGTTACTGAGTATGAATATTGCATGTACGCATAATTCATGACATAACATACTGCATGGGTTGGGTTTCTGTTATGGATGAAGTACTATTTTTGGTGGCTCTACCACAATTACTTTTACTGGTGGCTTTACAACATATTCGGTACTGGCAGCTCTGCTGCGTTTTTATTAATGGCAGCTATGCTGCAATATTGGTGTGTGGCCTGGGTGGGTCGACTTTTTCCCCACATGGTGTGTTGGGTTGGTACTGTCGGTGTGTATGGCTGGATTGGGGTGGGTTTGCATATTTTCATCATACTGATACTCTTACGGGCTTAGGCCCACACTGTTTCTATACTAGGCTAAGGCCCACACTGATAATGAAAAGGGCTCGGGCCTAGACTGTTACTGCATGATAGGGGATTACACACTGAGTTCTCGTAACTCACCCTTTTCTTCTGACTGTGCAGGTAATCCCCAACCTTAGATGATTTGGAGCTACGTGGGACTCGGAGGTGGCCACACATTCGCTAGTATTTTTATTCTAGACCAGTTTTTTTTAAATTTTACTTTGGGTTGTTTTCATGTAATAAGGCCTCTGGTATTTCAATTTTCTTTTAATTGGGTTTTATAATTTTCTTTTAATTGGGTTTTATTTACTTATTTCGAACTGCTTAACGGGTACAAATAAGCTTTCACAACAAACACAAATTTTCAACTTCAAAATGACCTCTAAGGGAGTAGCTTCCGCTAATTTAAAACCTCCAATAACAAACCGTTTTTACCACAAGGTGGTTTTTATAACGTAGTACATGTTTCCAAAAAAAACTAAAGAACAAATTGGATTTTTACTGAATGATTTCCTTCATTAGACTTTGATTTCATATACCACTTTTATGTGACACTTCGGATTTGGCCGTAACATCTAGGTCGGGTTTGGGGTGTCACATTTAGTGGTATCAAAGCCAGGTTGCAAAACTCGGCTGTGGAATGGGTTTGAAAAGTTTTTTCTAAAGGTAAATTTTACAGATTTTGAATGTAATAGAAAGAAGTGTGGCACAACGAATTTCTAGTGCCAAATCTGTAAGTTCTCTAATTTGATTACTGCTATACTGCGAAACTCTAGATAGAGGATATCTAAAACCAGAGGAGACTGTAAACTGTAGTGAGACCTCGATCTGCAAAAACAAACCCCTCATGACTATTTTTCATAATACATTTGCTAATAATTACTAAAATTATGAGCTGATGCATAACACTTTTTAATCAGATAAACGCATATTGAAATTAGCACAAGGGGTACTTGCGAAAGGGGTACACGGGGTCGAGGTAGAGGCCGAGAAAGAGCTCGGACTGGATCATCGGCATCAGGCCATATGCTTGCTAGGGAGGCACCAGCCTCACCAGTAACAGAGACGGGATCCTATGATCGAGTAGCTGGGGATGATGCTCTATCTCAAGCAATGCTCCGTGTTCTAGAGAGGGTTGCTGTAGCTAGTAGTGGGACAGTGGGCCGAGGGCCAATTTCAGAATGACTCCAGTCTAACGGAGTGGAAATTTTCAAAGGTATTTCTAGTGTAGCCCCAAATGTGGCGGAGTACTGGTTAGAGGCAACCGAACGAATAATGGACGATCTTGAGTGTACCTTGGAGGAAAAATTAAAATGGGCAGTGTCTTTACTGCGAGATGAGGCCTACCAATGGTGGCTTACTTAAGAGAGGGAACGTAGGCTGATCGTGTGACATGGGATTTCTTTAAGGTAGCATTTCAAGGAAAGTATGTGGATGCAAGTTATGTGGACGCCGGCTGAAAGGAATTTTTGAGGTTGATCCAAGGGAGAAAAATAATGGTTGAATATGAGGCAGAATTCTTGCGGTTGATTCGGTATGCCTGAGGGATAGTAGCAACTGAGTATGAACATTGTGTACATTTTGAGGATGGTCTTCGTGATGAGTTGAGAGAATTGATAGCTCCGCAGAGGGAGAGAGATTTTACTGCTGTTGTAGAAAAGGCAAATATTGCTGCAAAAGTGAAGCGCTCAGAGCGCCAGAATCGTGAAAAAGATAAGGGTAGAAATAAGAGAGATTTTGGGCCCTCAAGTTCTTCTAAGAGGTTTGTTAAGAAGGCCAGGTTTGATGAGCCGTTTCGGACTGGAATCTCTATTGCTATAGCTAGGTCACAGCCCTGTGCTGATTGTGGGAGATCTCACCAGGGTGAGTGCTGGAAAAGGACTGGAGCATGCTTTAGATGTGGGTCCATGGATCATCGGATTAGGGATTATCCTTAGAGACCGGTTTAGTTACAAGCTGTAAGACCGGTTCATGTTCAGCCAGTGAGAGGTGGTCAGCAGCCACTGAGAGGCCGTGGACAAGTCAGAGGTGGGAACGATTTCGGACGAGGTCGTGGAGCCTTGGGCAGGGGCACTGGTAACATTGTAGCGAGGCAGCCAACTTTAGTGTATACTGCTCGTCGACAAGACGATGGTGATGCTCCTAACGTTATAACTGGTACGTTCTTAATTTATAATGTACCCTACATCACTTTAATTGATATTGGGTCTACACATTCATATGTTGCACTATGTAGGGAACTTTGGGTATTTAGTTTGAAAATATTGTTAGTGGGATAACTGTGATAAGTCCTCTAGGATAGTCAGTAAGGTTAAATAAGTTAATACAGAGATGTGCCCCTTGAGGTCCAAGGAGTAATTTTTCTAGCAGAATTGATGGAACTGCCATTCGGCGAATTCGACCTTATTTTAGGTATGGATTGGCTAGTGAAACATCGAGCTAGGTTGGACTGTGCTGCTAAGCGTATGGTGTTGAAGTCTACTGAGGATGAGGAAGTGGTTGTGATTGGAGAGCGAAGGGACTTCTTGACTAATGTGATCTCAACAATAAGTGCCGAAAAATTGGTTCGTAAGGGATGCGAGGCGTTTCTAGCCTATGTCAATGCAACTATTTCGGAGGGTCCTTCATGGGGACATATTAGAACTGTTAAGGACTTTTCGGATGTATTTCGTGATGAGCTCCCTGGGTTGCCTCCGAATCGCGGGGTCAAATTTGGTATTGAGCTCTTACCTAGAACGGCTCCGATGTCCATCGCCCCATATAGAATGGCACCGAAGGAGCTGGTGGAGTTGAAGGCCCAAATTCAAAAGCCATTGGATCAAGGATTCATTCGACCGAGAGTGTCTCAATGGGGAGCACCAGTGTTGTTCGTAAAGAAGAAAGATGGGTCCATGCGCATGTGCATCGATTATCGGTAACTTAATAAGCTAACTATCAGGAATAAGTATCCCTTGCCGAGGATAAATGATTTATTTGATGAGTTGGAAGGAGCTTCAGTTTTCTCCAAGATAGATCTTCGTTCGGGGTACCATCAGTTAAGAGTTAAGGAGGCAGATGTGTATAAGACTGCGTTTAAGACTCATTATGGTCATTACGAGTTCCTTGTGATGCCGTTTGGACTGACGAATGCTCCTGCTGCCTTCATGGACCTAATGAACCGATGATAAGCATGATGCACATCTCCGAATTGTTCTGCAGATCCTAAGGGAGAAACAACTTTATGCTAAGTTCAACAAGTGTGAGTTTTGGCTACGGGAACTGACTTTTCTAGGACATGTGGTGTCTGCCGAAGGGATTAGGGTTGATCCTTGGAAAATTGAGACTGTATTGGATTGGAAACCACCTAAGACCGTATCTGAGATTCGAATTTTTCTAGGTCTGTTAGGGTACTATAGACATTTTGTTGA